>NC_067480.1:10066700-10366700 GCF_947179515.1 Apodemus sylvaticus
AAATGTGTGACTTACAGTGTCATAGCTTCGCTGGTGTAGGCATTGCTGTTTGAAAAGGAGTGACCCAGTGCAAGGGCCTCAATAATACTCATTCCTAAGCTTCTTACCAGTTAGGAATCAATTCCTCTATGATTCAGAGGAATAGGAGTGGTTTTTAATAAAAACAACCAAAATCTATTTAAAAAAAAAAATCCATCCCAGTCGGGCCTTTTTACATAGCATGGGCTGGCTTCACCATCATGACCCTCCTTCTTTATCCTTCCAAGAGCTAGAATTATAGATGTGCCTCTCAGTGAAGCTAAGAAAAAAACTGCAAGTAAAAAATAGGATGGCGGATATTAAAATCTATAGCTCTACAAGTCTAAGTTCAGCAATCACTTAATAGTCACACTTTTAAAATGAGGGTTATATTGGCACCAATCTCATAGCTGTTGTGAGGACTCAACGAGTAACTTAAAATGTTTATCATGGTGCCCGGCATTGAATAAATGACCCATAACCGTTTGCTGCGATCCTTTTTTTTTTTTTTTTTTTTTGTCGTTGTTGATTTTTGTTTTTTGGTTTTGGTATTTTATTCTCCTGCTTCTCATCCTCTACACCCTTTTTCCTACTGTTGTTCCCAGGAACAACTGTTCCCACAAAATTGGGCCAAGGTTGAACGCTACCGATAACTATCATCAGGTAAGTGGAGCTTCAATTTGTCCTGTAATTCTATTTGCTGCCCACTAAATTGTTACCAGCTTAGTGCCCCATTATAGATTTTCATCTGCAAATTATAATCCGGAATTTCCCCTGTCGTGCTGCGGCTTTCCAGTGCACTGTGTTGAAAGTCCCCCAAGTGATCCATTAAGGCGCCACACGCCCCTTACCATAGTTCTCAGAAATCTTAAAAGTTATTCTTAGGGGAACAATCACTGCTTTGCATCTTTTTATTGAAGAGAAACTCTGAAAGAACAATATCAACTTTTAAATGAAATTACAGGCCTGGTAGGGAAGCAGGAATGTAAAAGAGAAAGCCCTCATTATCACTCGTTCAAGCAACTGGAGTGAAACGAGAGTCGTTGCAGATTCCAACACTGCAAAGCGTCTTGGCCATACTAAAGAACATCATTATGTGCACAGCAATGAAATGAGGAAGTTATTACAGGGAATAACTAAGAAGAATAAAAGAACACCAAGGCAGGTACTTAGAATGGGTAATATAATAAGCTCATTAATAAGTATTCTGAAACAGCTCTGAGATTTCCCAATTAATCTGAATTCCTTGGGGTTGCCAGCTGGTTGGCAATGTCAACTTCATTATTGGTTTCCTATTGTTTATTTAAGTCACCCTGCTTCTCTGTTAACTAATGCAAGATCGTTTCTACCTATATCTACCTAAACACAAAGACATATTTAACTTCGGTATTGGTATTTATGAGGGAAATGAGGCTTCTCATTAAAGACATAGAAAGTAGACAATAGGCTTTAGAGTGAGCACTGAGCTTCAGAAGGACTCCTGTTTTACTTTCTTGATATAATCCTCTAAATCGTCTTCATAATGTAGAAACTTCTGGCTGCAGAACATCTAAGAATTGTTGCATGTCACCTCAATACACCTAACCACCAAAGGTTTTTAGAGTTGATGGTAGCACATTTAGAAATGAACATTACCCATCAATTTCCCTTGCCCTTCCTATTTACTTTAATACAGACTAAACTTAACTTTCCAATGGGTCAGACATGTGTTCAAGAGTTCTACGGCTGGTCAGCAGAGATGAAGATGTTTGTAACGATTTGAGTGAAAATTGCCTCCAAAAGGCTCATGACACTCTAAGGGGGTGTGGCCTTGTTGAAGGAAGTGAGTCACTGGGGGTGGGTTTTGAGGTTTCAAATGCTCAAGCCAGGTCCAATGTTTCTCTTGTTTGCTGCTGCCTGTGAATTTCAGATGTAGGACTCTTGACTCCTTTTCCAGACCCATTTCTACCTCTGTGCCACCCTGTTTCCTGCTACCACGATAGTGAATTAAACCTCTGAATGGTAAGCCAGCCCCGACGAAATGTTTTCCTTTATAAGAGTTGCTGTGGTCAGGGTGTCTCTTCTCAGCAATAGAAATCCTAACTGAGACAGTGTTCTAAAGAAAAATCGTGTCTTTCAGTTTATCAGACTGCTCAGGTAATAGATCATCCATATGCATAAAAGAGGCTTTTCCCAGGAATCTCACATTAGAAGAAGGGAAAAGCACTAGCCAGAAGGGAAAAGCACTAGCCGGAAGGGAAACTGGAGTTTACACAATTCTAACAACTTGTCCCACCACTGTATAGGATAGGAGTTAAGCTTGAGCAATGATGGTGTTTCAGTGGTGTGGGAAGTCATGATGTGGCCTGGTAAGCTAGGATGTATCTCTCTCCTTGATCTGCTGGTCAAACTTAGATCTTATACTTTAGGACCCCAAAGGTGAACTTGGTAAGCTCCCTCCCTCGATCTCTTTCCCTCTTCCCAATGTGGCCACCTTGAATCGATCTTTTTTCTGCCTTCTACTTTTAATTTGGCTCTTTTAATTAGCTTATTGAGGACAAGTGGCTTGAGGCACAGGTGGTGACCCTACAGGTTCAATAGTACTGTCTTTAAGGTTTGTAACTCTGACCACACCCCCAGTCGTTTCCGTAGCCATGCAATTATAAAGCTCTGAAATAACCAAAGAAGCAGTGGGGCAGGCAGCAGAGCTAATGTTTCCGTCCCCCAAAGCGGGTCGGTTTTCTATAGAGGTAAAAAGGAAGCCCCAATCCCACACTCTACCCACAACTTAGGAAACTGTGGTTAGGAGCAGTTTTCAGATCTCTTTCTATATGAAGGCGGCTACGGCGAGAATCTGAGCCCAAAATCAAGGCACACAAGAAATCAGTTGAAAATAATGAGGTAGCGTGTATTTTGTATTGTTGTTTTTTTTTCCCCATGAAGCAAAAAGAATTTTGGCGACACAACTACTGATGCAGTTCTCTGAGATTTTTTTTTTTTTAAAAGAAGTCAACGCTTAGCAGAGACAGCCAGTACAGGGACAAGATCTCAAGACAAGGTGTCCTGCTTCACCACATCAGGTCCCAGAAGCAAGACAGCTTAAGGCATCTCGCAGACCCAGGCCAGGCCCCGCCCACGGAGGCAGGCGCAGCCCTAACCAGCGAGAAAGCGGAGAGCGGAGACCCTCCAGCGTCCTAGAGCGGCCACAGAGTGGTGCAATGGGCGGAGCATCTCCGTGGCCTGGTCCACGCGTGCTCAGTGCTCTGACGCAGCTGGTGGGCTGGGAGTGGCACGGTTTCTAACGGGTGTGCACAGTACTGCCCACGCCTGCACCGGGCAAGCTGCTCCCCAACCCGGAGTGGCCTTTCCCCTGCAGAAACCAGATTCATTCTGCACTGAGCTGAGCCCAGGGCCATCAGACACTTGCAGTCTGCAGTATCGGTGATGAGTATTTCCCAAAGTATTGTCAGAATTGAGAAAATGAATGAGAATACCAGTAACTTGGTTTGGGGCCTGACATTGTTAGGCACTTAACTGGAATCCATCGATAATACTTGCAGACACTCATTCCTGCATCATCCAGCTCCGGAGGAGGCCACTGATTTCCTCAGTGGAGTTCGAAAGAGCAAATGGACTCTAAACAACTACAAAAGCGATATTCAGTCACAACTTCGAGCGCCTAAAACAGGGAGACCCCTGAAGAAAGAGGTTAGAGAGTGGAAAGTGAAAAAAATAAATTAATAAAAGCTTCACCAAAATATAATTTCATACCTGACACACAGCAATACGAAATAACAAGTATGAGAACTCAAGCGGAAAGGTGTATTAGTAAATACTAATAATGGGACTCCAGGCAATGGACAGTGGTAACCAAGTGTCCTTCACTGTGATAAGCAATATGTAGGATTGTCTCTAACTTGACCAAAACATGTCTGAAACCCTACAGAAAAGTACCAACATCTCTCATTGCTTCCAAAGTAAAATGCACATAGCTAATTCGTGTGGAATGTTCCCTATGAGACCAAGGTTCCTTAGAATTCTGCCTCCCTGTCTGATGCAGCCTTCTCTGCGTTTCTCACTCCATCTCCTTTTGGACCTCTATATTTATTCATTTCAATCGACAAGCTATTGAAAAACAATTGCACATTATAAAGTAACTTTTGTTTTTATCTAGCACATGGATTTATGATATCCTATTATCTTCATAATTGTAGAATGTGTCTATTCTTTAACCACGTCCTGCAAGCACCACGGAGTAATACTGCTATTATAGACATCTGCAATTTAAGTGAAGATATGACTGTGAGTTACAAGAATCTTTGCCCTTTGCATTCATTTGAGGCTTTTTCCTATTCCTATGTTCCCATCCCTACCTGCCCACTGTTGGAGGACCGTCTGATGACAGACAAATAGAAGCTGAGTCATCTCCCAACCCTTCCTACCAAACGAGGACATCAGATAGCAAACGGAAGAAAGCTGAGGCACCCCCACTCTGCCTCCTACTTTCCTAACTTAAAGGAGATTTTTATAAATATGTATTCTTTCAACATTTTTAAAAAATGTGTGTCTTTTTGAGGTAGAGTCTCTTGTAGCTCAAGTTGGCCTTGAACTGATGGTTCTGCCTCTCTTCCCAGAGTGCTGGCCACCATGTGTGCTGGCCTCCTAAGTGCATACCACAATGCCCCACCATATTTGAATCTTAAATTTCCTTTGCCTGTGACTGGTCATATCACTGCAGTTTTATTATTCAATTTCTCCTGCCATACTTATCATTAGAAAGTGGCATTTTCAAAGTGCTTGTCTTTGAACCAAAGAGAGAGAGAGAGAGAGAGAGAGAGAGAGAGAGAGAGAGAGAGAGAGATGTAATCATGATGATATAATCATAGAGTACAGAAAATATAGTAGAGTCATAAACTCTAGGTACATAGAATAGGTATTTTATGAAAATATAATCATTGTACAGAACGTGTGTCTAGCAGCGACTAGCAGTGTCTTCTTTAAAACACTTCGGGAGAGTTGAAGGCCACCTAGCAGATCGGACCATTCAGTGCTCTTGAACAGGACACAGGTTTGGTTCCCAGCACCCATGTCAACGGCTCACAATGGACTGCAACTCCAGTTCCCAGAAGATGGAATCCTCCTCACATTCTAGTCAAGGGCTCTCCCACTGATCTACATCCCCAAACAGCCCCCCTCTCTTTCACAGATCCTTTGATATGTCTACGTTTCTGTCTTACATGTTGTATTTCCATCAGCTGTTTTGTTCGGCTCTTACTAGATTTCTCTGAGGATAGAGTCCAAGTATTTATTTTCCCTGCATTTTGCTCACACGCACACCCTGTTTTTTCTTTGCTTCCCAAGTCATGCCGAGCATCCCGTCCTGTCTTCAGTGAGAATCCTGTTAGGTTGGTTGAACCGGAATTCTGCCTACTAGATATTTTTTTTCACAGTAATTTTTCACCCACTGTCCTGTGTATATTTTTTTTGGCTCACAAATCCTCACATGTACATGCTATGTCCCTCTTCTGCAATATCCCCTCAGCCTTCAAACCTGTCTGAATAACAAAACCACATGCCTTACTCTTGTGATAACAGTATTAATCCAGATGCAAGTACCCGATAGTGGTCAAACACCCCTCGTTACGCCCTGCCTCCCAATCCTTTGCACTGGGGATGCCTCTTATTTTCAACAACATTTCAGATGTTCAAGTTTACCAATGAAGACTCAAGAGCCAGATGCTAGGATGAAAGCCTGCTAGCTCAGAGAGGCAGAGAAAGCATCCACCTGGCCTTCCTCAGCCAATGTCCCAAAAGGATGCCTTCCTTCTCTAGTCTGTCCCTCCCAACCCCTCAAACAGAATGTCCCTATTTCTACTCCTGTGCATCTCTCCGTCTGTCCTCATGTCTCCCTCTTACTATCTACCACTTCTTCTTAATAAACCTATGTTCACTTCCTGTCAACTGATTGTTTGCTCTGCCCCTTGACCTGAGGTTGACTTTACTTAATCCTGTTTACATTAAGCAGAACGCTCTAGGATTAAAGGTGTGTGCTAGGGCTAAGCCACATCACAACTAGAAACAGGTTTTTCCAGCAATCGACATGATCTCAGGGTTCACAGTGTGATCAAATATCTTGCAGTAGGCTTTACATGTGAACTTTGGTGGGGGTTTTAATAAAATTGCATCTCAGTTCTCATTTTTCATAGTAGGCCATCTAAAACTAGAGTTTAATTTACCTCCCTTTGTTATACATGCACACACACACACACACACACACACACACACTTACTTCTGCATCTTACCATGTACCTATCCTACCATCAGAGACATTGGAAATAACACTGACCTCCAGGGCTGTTAAGAGGACTGATGAAAAGCACTGATACAATATCCATCCACCATCCACCTTTACTGAAGCCTTATGTAACAGTAATCATGCAGCTGGAGCATGGCAATACAGAGGTCAACATTAGTCTACCTTTAGGGAGAGCAAATCACAGAAGAGGAAAACAATCACAGTACAGTTCAATATGGCATGCATCAGAGCTAAGTACAACATGCACCAGATGAGAGAAGATACCCCTGACCCAGGCATGGGGATGCAGAAAGACAGAGTTCTCAGGGGAAAGCACGCAGTTATGTCTTGAAGGATGAATAAGATATGGCCATCTAATGAAGCAATGTCATTCCTCATATAGATTCAGGGAAGAGGGAGGGAGGAAAGCGATAATCAGGAATTTCATACTAATTTTCGATGTTTACAGTGAACCTCAGGCTGTGAGTGAGAAAATGCAAAGTGATGGGGTTGGGGTGGGTGGAAAATCAGGCAAGACAGTTTCCGTGGGGCAGGAGAGTGGTTAAGAGAGCATATATTAGTTTCTTTTCTATTGCCATAAACACGGCCAGCAGCTACTGGAGGAGGGAAGGCTGTGTCAGCTTACAGATGCAGTCTGTCAAGAAGGACAATCAGAGCAGGAACTCAAGGCAGGAACTCGAGGCAGGAACTGAAGCAGAGGTTGTGAAGGAACACTGCTTACTGGCTCGCTCAGCTGACTTTCTTTCTTTTTAATTTATAAGTCAAACTTTTATATAAATGAACAATCCTTCTTGGGTCTAATTAATTACCTTTACAAAAGCAGAAAAAAGACAGAGGAGGACACACAGAAGAAGACAAAATGTGTGTCCAAATCAACCTGTGAACTTGCCATACACACCAAAGACCCAGGCGTCACGAGCAGGGCCTTCGCTGCTCTCTCTAGAGCTGAGTCCTGAGTTTTCTGTGGAGACCCCCGTGCGGGCAACAGGACCATTTGTCAACATTACAACCCTGACTCACACCCTTGTGATGTGTCATTAGTCATCTCATTTCTGGGTGAGATTACAAGCCATACAATGTTGGAAGCGTATTCACATGAGCGCTAAGATTTAAGAGAGAATAAAAGAAAAAAGAAATAAAAAAAGAAAAAGACTGGGGAGAGGCAGGAGTTTCAAAGGAACCATAAGAATGCCAACAGTATTTAAATCCCTCTTCTATTTTTTTTTTAGTTAATCATTCCATTCGTTTACTTATCTCACTTCCGAGTCACCCACACCAACCCCCCCATTCCAGATTCTCCCCCACCTCCCCTTTGTCTATATGAGGGTGTTCTCCCTCCCACCCACCCACACTCTCCCACCCCACCCCTCCAGCATCTGCCTAGGCTGGGGCATCAAACCTCCCAGACCAAGGGCCTTCCCTCCCATTGCTGTCAAAGTCATCCTCTGCTACATGTGTATCTAAACCAGCTATTCTGAGGGGGAAAAAGTTTTTTTGTTTGTTTTGGTCAGTCGGCGGCTTTCTTATATACCAAGGACCACCTGCCAGGGGGCTGGGCCCTCCCACATCAATCCCTAACAGAGGAAATGCCCCCCCCCCTCACTTGCCTACAGGCAATCTGATGCCAGCATTTTCTCAGTGGCGCACCCTAGATTCCCAGATAACTCTTGCTTGTGTTACACTGACAAATGACAGCAACACAAACAAAAGCCAAAACAGGACAGACACTCATTCTTCCTTCCAGCAGACCCGAACTTGAGTCCCCTCGTTCATACCGAATGCCTCACTACTGCCTGCAGCCCCAGTTCTGCGGGATCTGATGCCTCTTGACTGCCAAGGATGCGTGCTCGCACATGCACACACACATACTCATAATTTCAAACAGTAAAAATAAACCCTTCAGAAAGGAGGGAATCCGTGCTGGCTCTTCAAGACTCCTGCCTGCAAAGCACTTAAATCCTATGATCAATCATGCAGAGAATGCAAACTGGCAACTCTTAGGATAGGTGAGAGGAGAGCCTGTTCCTGTCTCTGCACCACTATCAACAGTACTGAGCCCAGGGCACGGATGGACTGTTTCCAAAGGAGCCAGTCCTGGCCAGTTAGCTAACGGCCAGGAATGAGATCACGGGGCTCTTCAGATGTGTCTAGGCCTGGCAGTAACTGCCGTATTCTGCTTCTTTTGACTTCTAAGCCTGCTGTGATGTTTTATAGCTACGGGAGCAGAACACATCCCTCACAACCTCAGGGAACAGTCACAGCATTGTCAGGAGAGAGACCTACCCACCTGAGCAGGCAGTGTGGTCTGGCAGGAGAACATGGCAGCCTTAGGGCTTCAGTGGACAGAATGAAAAGAGAGTTTCCAGAAATAGATTAGATAACACTGCAGGGAGACAGTGTTGAGGAAGTGGTCTATACAGAGTAATCCATTACTTAAATTAGTCTCAGTAAACATAACTTATGTTGCATACAGCTCAAACATGTTTGTATAGACACACATATCAATGCATAGTTGAACGTGTACGTATTTTCTCTATTATCTTATAAACCTAAACCTTTACAAGCCAAACTGTACATTAAGTCCTTTAAAGCTATTTACATGTGCTTTCAGTCCCTGAGAGGGGAGGGTCTCCCTCCTTGAGAAGAGATTTCCCAGTATTGATGACTGGAATGGTTTGGCTTGGTTGTGATAATCTGTGCTGAGAAGGACTTTTCTATGCTTTTGAAGATGTTGAGCTGGGTTTGGTTTTGTTTTCCTAGACTGCTCTGTGACTGCGATGTTCTGTATCACGCCTTCTGTGATTATATAGAAGCACCCCTTCTCACTGTTCCCATTGTGGCCCTTGATTTCTGTGGCCCAAATCATACTTGATTTCTGGATTAAACCGTCAGTCCCTGAGAGCTTTCAGCATCGGGCTTTGTGGCCTTTTAAGCAGGTCCCAAGTCTTTCATACTAGTTAAACATTTTCTCGGCTACCCTAATAAATTAAAAGAAATACTGACATTGTCAAATGTTCCTGAGGGGCTACATGGGCTCTGCCTGAGAATGACTAGAGGGAGGCCTGTATATTTCCATTAAATTTAGTGCTAAAGAAAGGTTTGGGGCATTACGGATGGATAATATATATGTATTATATATGTGAATTAAATGTTTGTTTTCCTCTTCTGATTTTCTTTATAAATTTAAAAAATGCAGTGTATGGATATGAATGAGCTAGTGGTTTATCATATATAAACCAATTTTAATAAAAGGCAAAAGTACTGTTTTCAGACCATTTTGTAATTTCATTGTGAAATATACAAAGTACTAAATGTGTCCGCATAATTTAAAGAGAAACAGAGAGAACATGGGTATCTATACTTTGGGTCACATTTGAATCAGAGTAAAGAAGAAAAAGAGAGCTCAGAGTCCCAATGTCCCCTTAAAGGCTCCTTTCCTGACCCCATGACCTTCCTTAAAGCCTTGCCTCCTGAAGTTGTGCACCTCCCAACTGCACTAAGGGGCTGGTCACATTTAAACAGTTACAATATGTTTTGCACATTGTTAAAGTTGTTACCCTTGTGCCTACATAATGGAATACACTATTGCATTTACTTCAGAAGGCTTTCATTTTCCATCACATTGAGGTCTTTAGTTCAAGTGAAATTGATTTTTGTATTATATGAGGTAAAGAGTCAATATTCTTTATCTCCATATGGAGAACCTGGTTTTTCTTTAACTCATTTGCTGATGAATAACGTGACCTCAATTATATATCAGGGATCTGGGGACTTTCTGTTTTGTCCCTATAGTAATATCCCAATTAATATAGGTCTGTTATAAGCCTTAAATACCTCATGCTGTGTTCTTCAAAATCAAATTGCAATTACTCATTTGTTTTGACATTCATATGCATTTTGGAATTAGCTTATATAGAGTTCTATGAGGTATGCTTAATACTTAAAAACTATTAAATTTATAATTTTATGGCATTGCCCTTGTAAGATTGTGGAGTCATCTTACCCATAAACATGGTACAGAAACTGTTCTTTTTCTTTTCATGATGGTCTCATACATTGCTATGAACTGTCTTTGTATGCCTTCCCTCTGCACTTTCATTTTTTAACACCTATCCCATAATATGATAGCCCATGGAGGTAAGGAATTTGGAAGGTAATTTGGTCATAAAGGGCTGAATCTTCACACATGGGACTTAGACACCCCTTTTTTACCCTTAATTTTAGTTTTATGTGGATGGGTTGTTTGCTTTCTCTCTCTCTCTCTCTCTCTCTCTCTCTCTCTCTCTCTCTCTCTCTCTCTCTCTCTCTCTCTCTCTCTCAGTTTTATTTTGTTATTTGCCCTTATGTCTGTTCATATGTGTACAGTACCAGTGGCAGCCAAAAGAGGGAGACTGATCTCCTGGACCTGGAGTTAGAACAGTTGTGCATTGTCACATGGGACCTGGAAGTTGAGTTTATAAGAGCAGTAAGGGCTCTTAGCTGCTGAGCTGTTTTACCCCCAGCCTCTGGGACTAGTACTGTTATAATCAGGGATACCATAAGGATTATGTTTCTGGCAAGGAAAAGGTCTAAGATAAGCCCTCTAAACCAGCAGGAGGCCCGCCCATTGCCAGGCTTCCACTGTGGCTGAAACCTCATCTTGCACTTCCTGGCCTGTAGAACTATGGGAAGTAAATGTGTGCCTTTTAAGTCGCGTGGCTTTGGCGCCTTGCTGGCAACCTTGGGCAATTAGAATGCTCATCTGTGTCACCAACTGCGCATGCCTTTCCAGATCTGCTCTCCATTTTTTGCCCTCTGCTCTGGAAGGTTGTCCTGTGTGCTTTGATCTCATGGCTCCTCCTTCCTGGTCATCTTCAGCCAATAGAAGGCTGCAACAGTAGATTGGCAGGACTGGCTGCCAATTAGCTGAGGTTGCCTAAACTGAGTATTGCTCAATGTGGTTTGATATACTTTCACTCTAATTTCTTACCTTCATCCATTCTTTGGGGCAAAAAATAACTGTAATGGTTTGTATATGTTTGACCCAGGGAGTGTGAATATTAGGAGGCGTGGCCGTGTTGAAGTAGGTATGTCAGTGTGGGTGTGGGCTTAAGACCCTCATGCTTGCTGTCTGGAAGTCAGTATTCAGCTAGCAGCCTTCAGATGAAGATGCAGACCGCTCAGCTCCTCTTGCACCATACCTGCCCAGATGCCGCCATGTTCCTGCCTCAATGATAATGGACTGAACCTCAGAACCTGTAAGCCAGCCCCAATTAAATGTTCTCCTTAGAAGAGTTGCCTTGGTCATGGTCTCTGTTCACAAGAGTAAAACCCTAACTAGGACAATAAATAACTTGTTAAAAAATAGAATAAAGAATACAAGTCTGAGTACTGGACATTAAGGCTCATTTAAGAGGTTGTCTTAGAGGAAAACAGAGTAAGTGGGGTTATTTTGTTTTTTGTTTGTGATAGTGGGATTTGAGCATGTGCTGTTTTCACACAGGCATCGGGAGAAATAAGGCTACAACAGCCTTATAGGCAAATCTAACTACGACTTTATCAAATGTAAGTGAGTGCCTTGCTCTGTTCCAGGCAGCTTATATATTTTATCTCAGTCCTTACAATTAGTTTACGACACAGATTTTGTTAGAGTTGTTTGGTGTTCATGCGCTTGTGTGTGTGTGTGTGTGTGTGTGTGTTGGGTTTTTTGTTTGTTTCGGGTTTTTTTGGTTTTTTTAGGTTTTTTGTTTGTTTGTGGCTGACCTAGAACTCTTGTACAGATCCATCCGGCTGCCTCTGCCTTCTGAATGACGAGATTAAAGATATAGGCCACCATGCCCAGCCAAGCTAAGTTTCCTTATTGAGGTCTATTTCACAGATAAGTTTAAAGATACTTTGTCAAGGTCATGGAGATAGCTGGCAAGGAAGAACCAGAACATTCATTCAGGGGTCCCTCATCACAGAGTCCATCCTGTTCATTTCCTGACTTCTCTGCATACATTGTAGCGTTCAGTGAGTACTCAAAGAGCTAGGTCTTTAGTCTGCAGTTTCGGTGAAGTGGTCAGTGTGGCTCTTCAGAGGCTCTCTCTGCCTGGATGACCTCAAGGATGTAAGGAACCAAGTGGTAAAGGGACAGAAAGGGCCAGGGTGAAGGTCGCATAGGAAAAGGCTGGGCATGGGTAATACTAATTGCTAAAACAATTCTTTTGTGTTCCATTGTTCGACAAACTTTACGGCACACAAGGCCTGACCTTCCGTTGTGAGACATGCTCAGCTTGTCTTCTCTTAGTTCCATCACCCTCACAGGAAAGAAGAGCTGGACAGTGGTCCTCTGGGGACAGACAGGGCAGCTGGTATTCCACCCACAGAGCCTGGCATGCTTCCAGCTACTCGGGTTTTGACGTGGGCTTTCTCTCAATCTTACCCAGGGGCTTCTTTATCCTCGTTAACATTAATACAGAGACTGTCTCTCAGGTCACCTTGTTCCAGAAAACCCGGGGAAGGGGGATGGGGGTATGGGAGAGATATTTATGTCTGCCAGCCTTCTGTCTCTTGTTCCTAGTAGCTCTCCCTCCTAATACTTAAGTACAGACAGGTGCCATTTAACAGACCGCTTACCAGGAGGTTAGGGGGGTAATCAGCTTTAACCTTGAAGCACAACTCTCAGAAGAGAAATCACTGTTATCTCCGCTAACAGGGAAGTTCGGTGAAGACAGTAGCTGAGTTGTGAAATGAAAGCTAAGGTGCAGGTTCACAGCGGGAGGGGAGGGGTAATTAAGACCCTTTTTCCTCCCTGTCCAGCCTGCTTAAAGAGCAAGGAGACCTGCGATCAACCCGCCTCAATTTACCCACCGTCCTGTAATAAACACTGAACCCTCTGGAGAAAGGAGCTGAAGCTAGCTGCTAAATCTTGCTTCTTTATTCTTTTCATTGGATTTTAAACTTCCTTTAACTCACACATTTTATGCCTTAAGACAACCTCTCTCTTAGCATCATTTTTTTTTTGTAAAAGGTCACAAGAATAACAATTATGCAGTCATAGGACACAAAAAACGTTTTTCAAATAGTTGGTTAAAATAAATATGAAAAGAAGAGCTATAGAGACTATAATAATAGGCTTTTAGCAAACAAACAAACAAAACACCAGGTGCCACGTTCATATAAGAACAACAGAATGCAAGTTGTATTTATGACATATTAATATTAGTGATAGGAACGATAATAATCGTAGATGAAAGCTCTGGAGAAGTGAAATCAATTAGAAGTCATGGAAGATTGCTAAGTATGGGAACATACTGCCTTACATCACATGACATACGTTTTGGAAACGGGGTTAAATTTTTAAAAGCAGAGCGCTGTGCTAACTGCGTTTGTGTCATTGTATCCAAAGTACCTGACAGAATCAGCTTGTGGGAGCAAAAGTTGACTTTGGCTCTGGCTTTCAGAGGCCTGGAGTCCAAGTGCAGCAGAGAGTCCAGCGGCATGGCAGGGATCACGTGACACTGTTAGCATGGCATGCTGGGAAGCACAGAGGGCTGGCCAGAATCAGGGGACCAGCAACCTCTGATGGCCAGACGCCATCTTCCAAGGCTCCATACACTGTAAACTATCTCTCCAAGTTCAGAAACGTGAGTGCTCAAAACGTAGGCTTGTGGGAGGCGTCTTGGGTTTAAATCATAACAGTTGGCCTGCCGTGGTACGGCTGACAGAAAAGTTTTGAATGACAGGTCGGCTTGCTCATTTTCATCTCAGTAGTCAGACGGCACGAGACTGCACAGCGCTCAAAGGAGCTATCTGATTTAATTGATGTGACAGAGGGTTTTGTAAGACTTAGAAGCCAAGATAAAAGCAAGATGAAAGACAGCCGGTGAATTTGGATGTCTTATGTTCTTGGCAACACGGAATGAATGTGCGCTGTTTTGAGTGTAATTGAAAGTCTTCCAATACTGAAAACTGCTCGCGCTTCATTTCTTAACCCAACTAGGTATTTCCACAGCTAAATTAAAACTTAGATACTTAGTAATCTGTTTCACTTCAGTATTATAAGTATTTTTTTTTCCTTCTCTCTATAGCCCTGGACAGCCTGAAACACTATGTAAATCAGGCTGTCTTTGAACTCAGAGATGTCTGGCTGCTTCTGCCTCCTGAGTACTGGGATTAAAGGCATGTGCCATCATGATGGGCATATAATTATGTCTTTCTAAGGAAGGTAGACTATAAAGCTTACAGGAAATGCCATTTCTTTTTAAGTAAAGAAAAATAAAACTTAAAATTAATTCCATCTTATGAAAAGAGGGCTGGAGAAATGGCTTGGTAGTTAGAGTATATTCTCTATTCTTCCAGAGGACATTGATTTGATTTTCAGCGTTCACGTGTGGTCGTTTGCTCCCACCTGTAACTACAGCCCCAGATGGTTCCCATACCTCTGGCCTCTGTGGGCATCTATACAAACACACACACACACACACACACACACACACAACTAAAAATTAAATTAAATCTTTTTTTAAAACCCTATCTGTTGGTAAATGTTTGCTTGTAGTTATTTTGTGTAAATTGTTACAGGTTCTGACCTAATAAACCTTGGTAATATGGTTTCCCTCAAAAGTTAATGGGTTCAACTAGAATGTCTTGACAATAGGATTTTGAATTATGATAATAGTTCCCGCAATTAGCATAAAATAGAGAGGAAAGTGGGTTTATCGTTTATAAGATTCCTCATTGCCTTCATCTGATCCGAATGGAAAGCTTAGTAAGGAAAAGTTGAACTAGATCTCTAGCTCAGAACGGACTAGAAAGAATACATCTAATTTGTTTAGCAGGTCATTACCCACGTGAAAATAAAAACGTATCAGCGCCGCAATGGAAACAAATAGCTACATTATCCCAAGCTCAATACAACAGAAATATTCCCATTTATACAAATATGTTTCCTTTCCCAGATGTCGGGGCCTTTGGCATCTCATAAATCCTGCTGATTACACATCAAAAGTAAAGGTTAATGATAAGTTTAATATGCTTCCCTTTTCTATCTAATGGATCAACATCGCATGTGGAAGAGGCCAGAGAAGCAGAACAGAAACCATCCAAACAGTCAGGGCTTTGGTTTCAACAGCTCCTCAGAGACTGCAGTAGACCGGGGCTGTGAGAGGAAAGTCATGAACTGGCCTTTGCCTAGGTCTCCTCTACACCGTCAGATTCTCGGCTGTACAAATATGCACAAGACAACACTGCTGCTTTGACAGAGCTCATATCCCTGAGGCTAGGAGCTCCCCCTTTGGATCTGTTGTGCCCCCTACGGCCCCAATTCTAGAAGATGTCTCTGGCACATGACCCTTCAGCCAATGTCAAAGAAGTCCCCTTCTTTTTTTGACTGTCTAAATTACTGATCCCAAGGCCCTACTTTGCCAAAGATTCTTTCAATAGTTTTCTTTTAAAAAAACGATTTCTAACTACTGTAAGATTTTTGTCACTGTGTGGTAGTAAACACATATACAATAAACACATAGAAACATCTTCAACATAACAGTCTACTTTCAAGTTATGACTTGAAAGACATAATGTGTCTTCACTGATGTTCCCTAAATGGACACATTGTTTTGCTGTCAAAACCAGTAAGCACTGAGCTGGCTCGGTGGATGAAGGGGTTTGCAGGGTAAGCCTGGCAACTTGCGTTCAGTTCCTGAAACCATGTAAAGACAGAAGGAGACAACTAACTCCTCAAAGTTATTTTCTAACCTTCTGGGTGTCTAAACATTTTGCGTGCAGTGGGCACACACACACACATCACACACACACAGACACACACATACTCGAGCAAGCCATACTATAGGCAAGTTCACCAATTCTGCAAGCTACATTCACTGTTAAGCAATACTACTCTTACAACATCAATTTGTTGTTCATATTCTCCTCTCCCAACTCTCCAATGCACTGTTCACTGTGCATTCTTCTTCTGACAGGTACAATATGGATCTACCCTCAAATATAAACTCTGTCACCATGACTCACTCCAGGGAGTTTTGTTTATAAAAGCATTAATTGGTTTTTCACCTAGGCTTTCTCTACCCTGTCAGGTTCTCAGTTGTACACCGCACATCTTCAAGGCAACCCTTTAGTTTCAGTTGTTTGGTAGCCCGCGGCACCACAGGGAGGTTAGTGTTACCTGAGAATAGAAGAGCCTGAGAGGCGGCCACTCTCCGGCCTATAATCCACTTCTGGTGGAGGGTAATTTGGCTGTGCGGTGTCCTGACACCCATTCCCACTACCCTTGCTAATGACTGTCTAAAGCAAGCTTTGAGTTCTTCATTCAGTGGAGCGCGTTCAATCGCAGTGCTTGATCCAGCTCCATTCCTATTCTTATTTTCTCCTCCCAGAAATGCGTTCTCCACCGTGAAGCATTGCACATTCAACGTTATCCACAGAACTGAGAGACAGAAAGCCTGAACCAACAGGAACATCCAGCTCAGGTGACCCACTAGCCACCTCATAAAGTTATATAATAGCTACACTTCTTCACCAAGACCTCAGGTATTCCTGTGCTCTCCTCCTCCTCCACCACCACCACCACCACCCCCCCCATGGGACCGTTTTTACAGAGACGAGCACGAGGACCCTGATGAGAACCACGTGGCCATCACAGCTTAGTTACATCATCAACGCAAGATGCTGATTTTTTTTTTTTTTTTTGCATTGTATGTCACTGCATATAGAAAAACCGGTGCTCTTTAATTTTAGAGTGTCTAAGTTTTCTAGAGAAGCCATCAGGGTCCAAAAGCTCAACTAGAAATAGTGCCCCACAGAAGCCCTCTCACACCCTTGAGGAAGACTCCTAGCTTGTGGGCTTCAGAACTTCAAGAGGACAAATCTCTACTATTTCAAGCTACGACAGGCATTTGTGATCATTTATTCCAGTAGCTTAAGGAAACAACCTCAGTGTGCTACATAAGCAAACTAATATACCAAAAATATCTCCACCATAGTCTCAACCATATGAAAAATATGTGGAAAATTTTTAAAAGGAAACTTAACCGCCTTGACAATGACTGCCCACAGGCGATAAGATTATAACAATCCTATTTGCTTACTTCTCAGTTCTGTATTTTCCAAATTTATGAGGATGAGTATGGTTTTGATACTAGATGTATCATTTGAGTGTGGAAAGCATATGGTTTTGTATGGTAACTATCGTAAAGATTATGATAGTAAAAAATGGAAGCAATCTAATTATGTAATATTTGGTAATGTTCAGTGGTTTTACTTTATGATAGAGTCAAGCTGCTGACATTATATTATGTTACAATGGAAGAAAAATTATAAATATTGTGTCACAGTGGGAAACGCCTTAGAACAAGGAGGAGACAAGGTAGTTTACTGGTTAAGATCTTGGGCACTGGGACCAGATTGACTAAATCTAATTACTTCCTAATTACTGCTTCTTAACTACTATACATCTTGAAAAATACCTTTGTTTCTTGTCTGAGGAGTAATAAAATGGATTGAAAGCCTACTTGAGGATCAAAAGAATAATACTGCATTTTATACATGCCACAGACAAATTGGTTTTCACCTCTTAAGGACTCTGACATTGGGCCGGGACATAGTTGGTGATGTCCTTCCACAAGTGCGCTTGGTTGCCTTATGAACTGAATCATCTGCATGGGATGCTACTTGGTTTGAACTGAATTTCCATTTATAATCCTGTTAAACTTCCATTGTGATGCAGCTCAGAAACAGAAGCTACATGTGGACAAGGGCTCAGATGTAAAGCAGGAGAGCTTCACTTTAACCCTTGATGGACCCTGGGCTTGTGGGCTCCAGAGGCGGCTCAGCACCCACCTTGAAGAGCTCACATACTGCCTGTAACTGAATTTCCTCCAAGGGTGCCTGCAGATCTACATCCCCAACCCCCACACCATAATACACATCATTGAAGATTAAAATCTAAAACTGTTATGGAAATATTAAAAAACAACCCGCCAACTCTCCTGCCCCGCTGGACCATCTCTCTGGTGGGTGTCCTAAATACCTCTCTCACTTCCACACATCGCCCCATGCACCCCACAATCTGCCACCTCAACACCTAATGTGTTATGCATGACCCTGGTGCTGTTCTTGTGAACCAATCCCCTAGTGAATAAAGGAGCTAATCACTGGGTGAGTAGGCGGGACTTCCAGGTTGGACAGAGAAAGAGAGAAAGCAGGAGAGAGTAACTTCCTTTTGGAACCAGGACAGCAGAGGAGTAAGATGTAGCTGCTAGAGTTTCCCAGGTATCATGACAGATCCACAGGGATTTGCCACCAGAGGAATCAGATTTTAATAAGGTTTACAAAATTAGGTTTTGTACCCAGAGATTGAGTTACCATTGTTTCTGAACTAAGTTTGTGTCGTGTTTTCCTTCACGTGGAGGCTCATCTGGATTCAAAAGAGAAAGGTATGGATGCAGCCAAGTGTAGGTTTGCCTGAGGTGCTCCACAAAGGCTGTGGGGGATTTGAAGCAGGGGGATGGCGTGGTAGTGACCCCTATCGGGCTGAGTGGATATGTTTCAGGAGTTCCTAGCCAGTCAATCTCCAGGACATAAAAACAGGTTGGCCTAATTTTCTAAGCAATCACCAAACTGATTTCCAGAGTGGTTTTACCAGCTTGCAATCCCACCAACAATGGAGAAGTGTTCCTTTCCCCCCCACATCCTCTCCAGCAACTTCAGTCCCTTGAGTTTTTCATCTTAGCCATTCTGACTGGTGTAAGGTGGAATCTCAGTGTTGTTTTGATTTGCATTTCCCTGATAACTAAGGATGCTGAACATTTCTTTAGGTGCTTTTGAGCCATTTGAGTTTCCTCAGTTGAGAATTCCCTGTTTAGCTAAGTACCCCATTTTTTAATAGGGTTATTTGATTCTCTGGAGACTAACTTCTTGAGTTCTTTGTATACGTTGGATATTAGCCCTCTATCAGATGCAGAGTTAGTAAAGATCTTTTCCCAATTTGTTGGTTGCTGTTTTGTCCTATTGACTATATCCTTTGCCTTACAGAAGCTTTGCCGTTTTATGAGATCCCATTTGTCGATTCTTGTTCTTAGAGCATAAGCCATTGGTGTTCTGTTCAGAAACTTTTCCCCTGTGCCCATGTGTTCAAGGTTTGCCCCCACTTTCTCCTCTGTAAGCTTCAGTGTGTCTGATTTTATGTGTAGATCTTTGATCCACCTGGACTGGAGCTTTGTACAAGGAGATAAGAATGGGTCTATTTGCATTTCTCTGCATGCTGACCTCCAGTTGATCCAGCACCATTTGTTTACATGGTATGCACTCACTAATAAGTGGATGCTAGTCCAAAAGCTCAAAATAAACAATTTACAATTCACCCAGCACAAGAAGCTCAAGAGGAAGGAGGACTTAAGTGAGGGTGCTATGGTTCCTCTGAGGAAGGGAACAAAATACTCACAGGAGCAACAAGGGAGGCAATGTGTGGAGCAGAGTCTGAAGTAAAGGCCACCCAGCGAGTGCCCTACCTGGGGATTCATCCTATAAACAGTCACCAAACCCTGGCACTACGACGAGAAGTGTGTACCAAAAGGAGCATGCCATGGCTGTCTCCAGAGGGGCCCTGCCAGAGCCTTACAAATACAGATGCAGAAACTAGCAACCAACTATTGGACTGAGCTTAGGGTCCCCAACGGAGGATCTGGAGGATGGTCCAGAGGAGCTGAAGGGGTATATAGCCCCATGGGAAGAACAATGACTTCAGACACCCCAAGATTCCCAGGGACTGAACCATCAACCAAGGGGTACACATAGTTCCAGCCAAAAATGTGGCAGAGGAAGGCCTTGTTGGGCATCAATGGGAGGAGTGGTCTTTGGTCAGGTAAAGGCTCAATAGAGGCCCCAACAAAGGGAAACGGACTGGGGGGGGGGGCGGGTGGAGGTGGGAGTGTGTCTGGTAGAGGGGCATATCCATAAAGACAGGGGGTGAGAGGACAGGTAGGGAATCTTTGGGGAGGGGGGCTTTTGGGAGGGGGAAATTGGGAAAGGTTTTACCATTGGTTTTACCATTGTAAATGAAGAAGATACTCAATTTAAAAAAAAAAGATTAAAAAAAAAAAACAGGCTGGCCATTGCCCGCCAGTGGATGGCTGGCCAGGCTGCCGGTGCAGAGAGCTAGAGGTACAACGTGCTGGGATTATTTTCTGCAATATAAAACCTCACCAGGGTTCGCTCTGGAAGGGAAGACTGCAGATGCCTACGCTCATGCAGAGCCGCCTCAGAGAGGACGCCAGTTACCCTGACTGACTGAGAATCAATGCCTGCCACTCACAGCCAGTGCTCAGGATCCTGAAATGCTTTGGAGCAGTAAAAGGCATGTCTTAGTAGGGACAGGCTGGTGTGACCAAGTCATCCTTTATGAAGAGCCATTATTAAAATGTCGCGCATCAATGGGTCACACACTTCCTGTTGACGTTAGTCAGAAGTTGCTCGGCTTCCAGAGACACAGGATTCAGTCAGAAAACACAACAAACTAAAAGCACCACAGACTATGCCTGGCTTGTGATAAGCCTGGTGGGCAGGATTTATGACTTTAATATTTCCTTAACGTTATATATAACAGTAAATAGCACCTTCGTTTCAATGAAAGATGATTCAAGAAATTTCTAAGACTATGCCTGGTGTATTGTAAGTCAGAAATAATAATAATAATAATAATAATAATAATAATAATAATAAAGGTTATACTGTTGGATTAGATGGTACACACTTTAAATCCTAACAGTCAGGAAGCAGAGGCAGGTGAATCTCTGAGTTCCAGGTCAGCCAGGGCTACATAGAGAGACCCTGTCTCAAAAAATAAAAAATAACAGAAAATGTGGTACATTTACACAATGGAGTACTACTCGGATATTAAAAACAATGAATTAATGAAATTCTTAGGCAAATTGATGGAACTAGGAAAAAATAGAAAAGTTTTAAAAAAGGCAAAGAATAAGATGTGTTAATTAATTAAATGTATTTATGATTACTCTGTACGTGTGTGTGTTAGGCAGAGAACAATTCTTGGGAGCTCTCACCTTTACTGTGGTTTCTGGGAATCGAACTCATGAACTCAAGATGTTAGGCTTGCACAGCGAGCACTTTTATCTGCTGAGCCATCTCACCAGCCCAGTTCAATTTGTTATGTATTCAAATTATTACAGAAATTTTTGATAATTTTGATAATAACTATCATTTTTGATAGTTAAAAATTTTGAAAAACATGTATTTCCCCCTCAAAAAAGAAAGGCTCCTTCAATATTTCATGAAAATAAAGAAAAGCATATATTTCACGAAAATAATTTTTAACCAGTTTAAGGGGCACATGCAAAAAAATGTAAGACTCTGATAACCATTTTTTTTCTAAAAATACAAGTTGATTTTTTTAAACATAACTTTGTAGGATTTCTCTGCTGGGTATAAATAATCACACATGTTATTTCACACACTTTATTCTGTCCTACTTTCAAGTTTTACTCTAGTGCATGAATGCCGCTCCAAAGACCATATGGCTGGTCTTTCTATATGGACATCCATATAGAATTCAATGCAGGAAAAAAGACACCACTAAGCGTTAGATAGGAAGGACTTTAAAACAGGAAATCGGGTACTCACAAAATGACTGGATGGATTCAAGGAACGGAAGACTGGGATCTGCCAGCTGACGTGGATGTTAAGGACAAACACTAGTGCAGAGGTCTGAAAACTGCTGCTGCTGCTGCTGACACAGATAGAGCCAACTGCCTAGGTCCTGCTGGATCTGGTGACCGGACACTGACAGACGACTGCATCAGCTACTCCAGATATGAGGAAGCTGATAACTACACAGTGGAATGCTGAGACCACACCAGCTGCAAACACCCGTGAGCAGACAGCTCACTATGTAGGAAGAAGCCTCCATCCATTTCCAGCCCTACCCCACGCCCCGTATTCACTGGTGGAATGGAAGTGTGTTTCCATCCAGAACCCTAGAAGCAAGAAGAGTTTGAGAAAAGCCATTTCGTCCTGTGGTCAAGACAGCAACGGTGCTGAACACCGACTGTTCCCCATCACCAAATGGTTGTGAATTGGTTCTCAGCTGTAGGGGAGGGTGTGTTGATATGAAGGCCCATCCCCGAGTTTCAGTATTAAAGTGTGTCCTTTTACATATATCTTTCGGTGTCCATGAGAGAACACCACATTCTAGGAGCTGATGTTACAAGTTGGCTGTAAAAAGTCTTTACATGAGTAACAAAACAACACTCACTCCATCCTGGATGAAATGCAAACATGGCGTGAGTAGTGCAAATACGTCCCACGGGACGTATTTAAATGCCATTAAAATGTCAATCGTGAACATTTTTGTGATTTTGCAGAAGCACTCCACAGCCCCCACTTAATTTCTTATCTCTGTGATATCTAGAAATGATTGAGAAATACCTCATTCTTCGATCTTAAGAAATTAATGGCAGCTTTACAGCTTTAGGCATCTTATCTACATACCCAGCTCACAGCTGGGTCATTGTTTACCCTGCTTCAAGGACGGAACAGGAAGGGGCGTGGCCAACAGCTCAGTAGGAACTTAACTGGGGCAATCAGGACAGAGCCTATGGGCTCACTCAGAGCCGGATTCTTAAGCCTGATCTGGAGTAACAGTGAGGAACTGCAATGTCAGGCATTCTCAGAGTGCTTGTCAGAGGCCAGGCATTTAGTTCTCTAGTCTCTGCTATACTCCAGGAAGAGAGAAGCCCCTATGACCCTCTCTGTTCAGAAACAATCCTCAGAGAAGAACTTACCCGGGGTCACAGGCTCGTGATTTGTAAGTGCTGTACCATGAAGCTACATTCCCCAAACCTCAACGTTTTTATCTGTGAAATAGGATCTTTTCTAGGCTGTGCTTGAATTAACCAAGCAGGGCTTGAACTTGTAGTCTCTCTGCCTTCGTCTTCCCATGGCATGGGACATAGCATGTCCAGGGCCCTGCAGTTGTCTGTGCAAGATCAAACCAGTCAGCATTCCAATAAGAGCCCCGACTCACAATAGAGGTGCTGTTGATAGTGACTTCTCAGGGAGGTAGACATTTTTTTTTTTGGCGTGGCACCTAGTGGGTCAACATGCTCTACTGGATGGTCCCCACTCCTAGAAGTATGTGATCAGCATAAATTAGACGTAGGCTGTTGTTCATAAACCAGAAAACTAAGTTGGAAGGTCTGGGGAGGTAAGGGTGTACTAGTTTTCCTTACCCTGAACTATATAGTTCAGAAGAAAAAATAATCTCTATAATGCGTAGTCTTCTATGCTTGTATATACCAAGTTAAATTAGCTTCGAAATAACTTCATAGATCAGTAAACATGTTTTCTTAAAAATATTTTCATTCTATGTGCATGGTTGTTTTACTTACACAGATGTCTGTGAGCCATGAGTGCTCCTGGTGCTGGGGGACACAGAAGAGAACATGAGGACATTAGATCTTCGGAAACTGGAGTTCGAGATGACTGTGAGCCACCATGGATCCTGGGAATCAAGCCTGAATCCTCTGAAGGAGCAGCAAATGCCCTTAACCACGCAGCCGCAGAGCCACCTCTCCAGCTCCAGCCCACATAAATATGTTAATTACTCCTATTGTTTCCTTTCTTAATAGTGAATTTCAAATATACATAAAATTTTATGATGATCTTATGAGTCAGATTTCCACTGAGAAAGACTCAATAGCCTGTGTGTGTGTGCATGTGTGCGTGGAGGTGGGAGAAAGAGAAGGAGATATTTTTAAGAAATAGGCTTCTTACTGTGCAGAGAATCCCAGTGGGCTGGAGGCCAGAGGAGAGTGGCATCTTAAGTCCACAAAGAACCTGAAGACAGAGTTCCTTCTCCTCGTTCTAGGTAAAGTTGGTCTTTTTATTTTCAGTTAAGATCTTTGTGTTAATTAGGTTTTTACTGCTGTGAACAGACACCACCACCAAGGCAACTCTTATAAGCACAACATTTAATTAGGGCTGGCTTACAGGTTCAGAGGGTCAGTCCATTATCATCAAGATGGGAGCCTGGCCGAGCTCAGGCAGGCGTGGAGCAGGAGGAGCTGAGAGTTCTACATCTTCATCTGAAGGCGGCCAACAGAATACTCACTCCCATGCAGCTAGGTTGAGGGTATTTAAGCCCACACCCACAGTGGCACACCTACTCCAACAAGGCCACACCTCCTAATAGTGCCACTCCCTGGGCAGAGCGTATACAAACCATCACAATCTTACATGATTGGATAAGGGGAAATAAAATCTTTGTTCAAGGCCTGCTTATTTTAATCTAATACCATAATTAAAAAAATACACCAAGATATCTAGAATAATACTTAACCATGTATCTCATTTTACCTGAGCCACCATTTGCAAAGGCCTTGCATGTATGTGGTCATGTGTTAAGATGAGTACTGTGGGTAGATCATGGAAGGGAAGGAAACCTGCTTAGCTTGAGAGGCTGGGGAAGGGGCTTCCTGAGAATTCTGGTCTATGCTATAAAGGGTACTGGGAAGATAATGAAAGGTACCCGTGCAGAAAGTTGACACAGACAGGAAATTTCTTCTGTCTTTCTTAATGTATTGCTCCCAATTCCTGGCCATTTGCCCCTCCCCCTGTGAGCCTATCTGAAATCTACATACTCAAGATGAATTTGGACACAGTAAAAGACTTTCATAACAAAACAGGAAGCTATGAAGTCAAGCAACCACAGCTGGCATTACTTCCTATTACCAGACTCTATCTGGTGCAAATTGGACACTGAATTCGGCACTGCGTTAAGTGTATTGTCTAAAAGATACCAAATACATCTTCAAGGAGGTGTCGTCCTGATCTCTGCTTTATAGAAGACTGAATGTAGAAGTTAGGACCTTACCCCAAGTTCTCAGCCAGAAAGCCAGGCATGATAACTCAGATCTGATTGATGATTTTAGCTACCAGCCTTAACATAAAAAAAAAAGAGAGAGAGTTCAAAAAACCTAAAGATAAGTTTCCGATGGATTGAATGATCTTAGTTTGGATTTGCACAAAGCAAGAGACAAGATTTTTCATATGTTTAAGCTCATCTGGGAGCAGATGCTAGGAAGCCAGTGAGCGTGTGAGGCAGTAGACAGAAGGCTTCGCTAACGAAGAGTAGGTTAGTGCATCCATCACTGTGGGCTTCCGTTGTCTGGGAACGCTGGTTGGGTAGAGCTCACCTCAAGAACTGGCCTGCCAGAGTCGGGCAGCTAGCTATCCATGCACCTGCTCACTGATGCCTACTGGTTGTTATGTAGATGCTCACACACTGGAACTTCTGGCTTGTAACTCTCTTGGCCTGAGAAGGAGACACTGGTGCTTCAGGAGTGTGCCCCTTGGTGTGTTTGGGAACCATCCAGTCAAATTACAGGTGCCTACCAGGTGGGCCCATGAGGTATCGATGGGCCTTCACAGACTCTTCTGTAACATAGGAGTTTATTCAAAGCTGCAACTGCAATCTTTATTAGATTAGGATAACCTATTTCTAACAAATAAATGTCACAAATTTAGTCTTTAAATTCCCAGTCTAAGGAATGGTTAGGATATTAACAAAACAAACTGAAAGATCCATTCCCAATAACACGGAATCAATTCTAGATTACCATATTAAGTAATATCCTCAGTGAGGCCAACCTGACATCTAATGGAGAGTCACTAAACCTTGTCCAAAAGTCACTTCTCCCCACTGTTCTTCCTCATGCTGAGGACAGCTTATGTATGGCGTGACTGACTTCCTGCATACCAGAAAGGCTGCAACTCTGCTGGAAGACACTTCCTTGCCCCTTTGAAGTATTCCAGTGACTTTTTGAAATAAATTCCGTAAGTATGTGACCTAATTAAACACATACACGCACGCACATACCAAATACATTATACAAATGTGGTAAAACGAAACAAGACATTGTTTGGCTCCCTCTTTCTTTCATGATGTAGCAATAAGTACACAGAGACTCCATTTTATTTACAGAGAACGCCATTTTATTTTGGCAGGTAGCAAGCTGTATCTCAGAAGTGAGATAACCGAGGCAGTAAACAGCCAAACTGCAATTTCCCCAAAGGAATGAGCTCAGGGCTATTTTAAGATTGCGTGATTCTCCCTCTACCCTTCGACTCTGGTTTTCAATTGATTTAAATCCTGGTTTCTAGTAAATATTTTCTACACACTCTTGGCAGTAAAGGAAGGAGAGGGCTAAGTCAATTCCTTTTAAGTTTTGAATGCTGTGTGTGATGAGTTTGTAAGTGGTGAGTTCCACAGAGGAATAAGAATCACCAGTTGAGAGGTAGAGCAATCGTTGAGGACCAAATGAAAAATTTATCACAGAATTCTTAGGACCATCTTCTAGAAATGTAGAGAGAGTCACAAAAGAGGGTCCTGAGGGGAAGGGGACAGGAGAGAGATACCAGTTCATTATAATAGAGTTGACCTGAGGGTGCTCCTGGGGATGCTTATTTAAATTTATATTCTAGGCTAAAAGTTCCTTTAGATTTTTAGCTTTGAGTTTATTTCCTATAAATACCTCAGCCACTAAGTTTATTTAGTAGAGGCTGCAGTTATTACCTCATAAAAAAGAAAGCACCCACATTTATCTCCTTAAGGGGAGAACTTGGTATTAAATCAGAGGCGGAGCCTATAAGGACAGAAAGCCCTCTGTGAGAGAGCTGAGTTTGGAGATGGAAGCATATATCCACGCTAAAGAGTTTAACCTTTCAAGGCCATCTCAGCGTGGTTTCGATGTGATTTTTATTTGGCAGGTAGTTGTCAGTGCAGTATCTCCTGTACATCTATTAAAGCGCCCCCAGAGACAATGAGCATACGCAATACATAGGGACCTGTTGGGAACCAGAGAGCTTGGCTCAACATCCCCAGCTGAGCTGTTTGCACAGGTTTCTTGAGAGCAAAACATCTCATGGCTTAGCTTGATTCCTGCCTTCCTGCCTGGTGTGGTACGGACTTCCCAGGTGCCTGACCTATGACTATAATTGGTTTTTCCTGTTCCCTTCTCTGGCCCCTAGTATATATATTGCTGGTCTCTCAGTAAAGCTTTGGCATTCTCCTTGCAGAATGACCCATGTCTGTTTTGGCATTCTCCTTGCAGAATGACCCATGTCTGTGTTTTTTGTTAATCCCCCAGGCCTACGCCCAATACGCAGTACCGTGGCAGCACTGGTGCTGTCAGGGACCAAGAAGTGATGACCGCAGCCTTCATCAGAGTCTAAGTCAGAGTCACATCTCTTTTGTGACACAGGATTGGAAACTGCCCAATGGGTGACTCTTTGGGAGCTTGTAGATTCTCTTTTAACTGAAAGTTAATTTTATTTTTCAAAACCTAATCTAAGATGGCCAGACTTTTGTTTTCCTCATCTTATTTCCTTCTGTTGCAGGGTTGGGGGCCTAAACAAGGACTTCACACGTGCTAAGCAAAGACTCCATTGCTAAGTTACATTCCCATGCATCTTTTTTTTTTTAATATTTTTATTTTCTATATTCTTTGTTTACATTCCAAATGATTTCCCCTTTCCTGGATCACCCCTCCCAATATGTCCCATAAACCTTCTTCTCTCCATCCATTCTCCAATCACCTCCCTCCTTTTTTTATCTGTCCTTATATTCCCCTCCAATACTAGATCAATCCTTTCCAGGATCAGGACCTTCTCCATACTTCTTCATGGGAGTCATTTGTTATGCGATTTGTGCCTTGGGTATTCAGGGCTTCTGGGCTAATTAATATCCACTTATCAGAGATTGCATTCCATGTGTATTCTTTTGTGACTCGGTTACCTCACTTAGGATGATATTTTCCAGATCAAACCATTTGCCTAAAAATTTTGTGAATTCATTGTTTCTAATTGCTGAGTAGTATTCCATTGTGTAAATATACCACAATTTCTGTATCCATTCCTCCTTTGAGGGGCATCTGGGTTCTTTCCAGCTTCTGGCTATTATAAATAAGGCTGCTATGAACATAATGGAGCATGTGTCTTTATTGCATGCTGGGGAATCCTTTGGGTATATGCCCAGGAGAGGTATAGCAGGGTCCTCCGGAAGTGTCATGTCCAGTTTTCTGAGGAACCGCCAGACTGATTTCCAAAGTGGTTGTACCATCTTACAGCCCCACCAGCAGTGGAGGAGTGTTCCTCTTTCTCCACATCCTCACCAACACCTGCTGTCTCCTGAGTTTTTGACATTAGCCATTCTGACTGGTGTAAGGTGAAATCTCAGGGTTGTTTTGATTTGCATTTCTCTAATGACTAATGATGTTGAGCACTTCTTAAGGTGCCTCTTGGCCATCCGAATTTCTTCAGGTGAAAATTCTTTGTTTAGATCTGTACCCCACTTTTTAGTAGGGTTATTTGGTTCCCTGGGGTCTAACTTCTTGAGTTCTTTGTATATATTGGATATTAGCCCTCTATCAGATGTAGGGTTGGTGAATATCCTTTCCCAATTTGATGGTTGCCGTTTTGTCCTTTTTAACAGTGCCCTTTGCCTTACAGAAACTTTGTAATTTTATGAGGTCCCATTTTTCAGTTCTTGATCTTAGAGCATAAGCTATTGGTGATCTGTTCAGGAACTTTTCCCCCCGTGCCCATGTCCTCTAGGGTCTTCTTTTCTATTAGTTTCAGTGTGTCTGGTTTTATATGGAGGTCCTTGATCCACTTGGAGTGAAGTTTAGTACATGGAGATAAGAATGGATCAATTTGCGTTCTTCTACACGCTGACCTCCAATTGAACCAGCACCATTTGTTGAAAAGGCTATCTTTTTTCCACTGGATGTTTTTGGCTCCTTTGTCGAAGATCAAGTGACCATAGGTGTGTGGGTTCATTTCTGGATCTTCAATTCTATTCCATTGGTCCACTTGTCTGTCACTGTGCCAATACCATGCAGTTTTTAACACTATTGCTCTGTAGTATTGCTTGAAGTCAGGGATACTGATTCCCCCAGAATTTCTTTTGTTATTGAGAATAGTTTTAGCTATCCTGGGTTTTTTGTTATTCCAGATGAATTTGAGAATTGCTTTTTCTAACTCTGTGAAGAACTGGGTTGGGATTTTGATGGGGGTTGCATTGAATCTGTATATTGCTTTTGGCAAGATGGCCATTTTACCTATATTAATCCTGCCGATCCACGAGCATGGCAGATTTTTCCATTTTCTGAGGTCTTCTTCGATTTCCTTCTTCAGAGACCTGAAGTTCTTGTCATATAGATCTTTCACTTGTTTGGTTAGAGTCACACCAAGATACTTTATATTGTTTGTGGCTATTGTGAAGGGTGTCATTTCCCTAACTTCTTTCTCAGCCTGCTTATCCTTTGAGTATAGGAAGGCAACTGATTTGCTTGAGTTGATTTTATAATCAGCCACTTTGCTGAAGTTGTTTATCAGCTGTAGGAGTTCTCTGGTGGAGGTTTTTGGGTCACTTAAGTAGACTATCATGTCATCTGCAAATAGTGATAATTTGACTTCTTCCTTTCCAATTTGTATCCCCTTTCAAATATAAAAAATAACATCAAAAATGACAGGAAGTAATAATCACTATTCCTTAATATCTCTTAACATCAATGGGCTCAATGCCCCAATAAAAAGACATAGACTACCTGACTGGATACATAAACAGGACCCTACATTTTGCTGCATACAGGAAAATTACACCTCAGGGTCAAAGACAAATGCTACCTTATAGTAAAAGGCTGGAAGACAATTTTACAAGCAAATGGTCTCAGGAAACAAGCTGGAGTAGCCAGTCTAATATCAGATAAAATTGACTTTCAACCCAAAGTCATCAAAAGAGACTCTGAGGGACACTTCTTGCTGGTCAAAGGAAAAATACAACAAGAAGAACTCTCAATCCTGAACATCTATGCTCCAAATGCAAGGGCACCCGCATTCATGAAAGAAACTTTAATAAAGCTCAAAGCACACATTGCACCTAACACAATAATTGTGGGTGACTTCAACCCTGCACTTTCCTCAATGGACCGATCAGGAAAACAGAAACTAAACAGGGACACAATGAAACTAATTGAAGCTTTGGACCAATTAGATTTAACAGATATATATATAGAACATTCTATCCTAAAGCAAAAGAATATACCTTTTTCTCAGCACCTCATGGTACCTTCTCCAAAATCAACCATATAATTGGTCACAAGACACACCTCAACAAATATAAGAAGATCGAACTAATCCCATGCCTCCTATCAGATCACTATGGAGTAAAAGTGGTCTTCAATAGCAACAAAAACAACATAAAACCCACATACACGTGGAAACTGAACAATATTCTCAATGTTCTTTGAGAAAATCAACAAGATAGATAAACGCTTAGCCAGATTAACCAAAGGGCACAGAGACAGTATCCAGATTAACAAACTTAGAAACGAAAAGGGAGATATAACAACAGAAACTGAGGAAATTCAAAAAATCATTAGATCCTACTACAAAAGCCTATACTCAACACAACTGGAGAATCTGGAGGAAATGGACAGTTCCCAGACAGATATCCGACACCAAAACTAAATCAGGATCAAATAGATCAACTAAACAGTCCCATAACACCTGAAGATATAAAAAGGGTCATAGAAAGTCTCCCAACCAAAAAAAGCACGGGACCAGATGGCTTCAGTGCAGAATTCTATCAGACCTTCATAGAAGACATAACACCAATACTCTTCAAACTATTCCACATAATAGAAACAGAAGGAACTCTACCCAACTGGTTCTATGAAGCCACAATTACGCTGATACCAAAACCACACAAAGATCCAACAAAGAAAGAGAACTTCTGGCCAATTTCTCTTATGAATATTGATGCAAAAATACTTAATAAAATTCTTGCCAACCGAACCCAAGAACACATCAAAATGATCATCCACCATGATCAAGTAGGCTTCATCCCAGGGATTCAGGGATGGTTCAATATAAAGAAATCCATCAATGTTATCCACTACATAAACAAACTCAAAGAAAAAAACCATATGATCATCTCATTAGATGCAGAAAAAGCATTTGACAAAATTCAGCATCCTTTCATGCTAAAAGTCTTGGAAAGAACAGGAATTCAAGGCCCATTCCTAAACATCATTAAAGCAATATACAGCAAACCAGTAGCCAACATCAAACTAAACGGAGAGAAACTTGAAGCAATCCCACTAAAATCAGGGACTAGACAAGGCTGACCTCTCTCTCCATATCTTTTCAATATTGTACTTGAAGTTCTAGCTAGAGCAATTAGACAACATAAGGAGGTCAAGGGGATACAAATTGGAAAGGAAGAACCCATGCATCTTAATTAGGTTTCTGCTACTATGTAAACCACCACAACCAAAAGCAGCCCGGGGAGGACAGGGTTTATTTCACATCACAGGCTACAGCCCATCACCAAGGCAATCCAGGGCAGACACTCCAGTCAGGAGCCTGAAGCAGGAACTGAAGCAGAAGCCATGTGAGAATGCCGCTTACTGGCTTGCTCCTCACGACTTACTCAGCCTTTTTTCCTCATATGCGATATTTTGATGATATTCTTTTTCTTCCCGCCAACACCTTCTAGATCCTCTCAACCGTCCTCTCCACCCAACTCCATGTTCTTTTTATGTCTCTTAAAAACAAAATTCCAAACAAACAAAAACCCATTAAGACGAAAAACAAAACAACAAACAAAACCAAAAAATGAACATCATAGAAACATAGCGTACATTTTGTGTTGCCAACTACTTCTGGGCGTGGGGCCTTCCTTGGGGTGTGATTGATGTAAGCAGTGACAACCCCTTGGAAACTGTTGCTATCTCCACAGACACTCTCATTAACAAATAGCTTCTTTGTTAGGTGTGATGCCGTGTGTCCCCTTCGCCGTCCTCAGAGTTTGTGTGGTTTGAATTTGTGCATGTTGTCAACAGTCTCTAAGTTCATAAGCCTGAAGACACCAGGAAAGCACCCTCATTAGCTTCCCAGAGGATAGGATTTTACCTGTGATCCAACCCAACTACTGCCTCCAATTGCCAGCACCATAGTACTTCCCTGTGAGACAAGACCACCTAAATCCTGTCCCTCCAAAGGCAAATTGCCCTATGCAATACTCACCAACCTCTACAGGTGGTCAACTTACCAGACTGATTGGCTATGTTCTAGGAATGAGCGCATTCCAGTGTGTCCACTAAAGGAAATGTCAGGCTCTCCCCTCATCTAAGAAGATGACAGTATGGTTTTCAGGTGTATACATGCCTGTAAAAGAAACTTATAGTCATCTGATATGATTATCATCTCAGAGGTTTACTGCTGAGTAAGCTTACCCTTTCTAGTTCCTTCTCAATTCCAGCAAGCCCATGAAGCAAACGATCTAGAGAAACTGCCATACAAGACTGTTGCAAAGATATCTGGTGGTTCTGAGGCTGCCAAATGTCAGTACCCAACAACCTAGCAAAGTGTCTAAGTGTGCTTGGACGATCCCAAGCAGTGACCCAGGTCCCGATGCTGACGTAGAAACAGGGGTCCTACCCATCTGAACATCTAGAAGTGGACTTTACTGACAACGCGGCAGAGGGCACCAGTATTTGCCGGTTATTGTGTGCTCTTCAGCGTGGGTAGAAGTTTTCCCTATCTGCAGAGATCAGCGTGAATCTTGCACACATGGTCCTACTCCAAACGTCAGGCAGGGTTGTGACAGTGAATAGAACCTTTAGAATAGCACTGGCCACCGCTGCCAAAAACAGACTTCCGGGGCCAGACAGTCTGCCGCTTGTACTGTTTAGGTACAATGCGCACCCTATAAATGCAGATGCTCTCCTCTGACGTCATGTTTGGCTGCCCACCTGCACCGTTCCCAAAGGGCTCAGAGGACCTCAGACAATATGGACACACCCACCTCCAGTGGTTCTTCAAAGACTCGGCTGACACTACCCCCCCCCCCCCAAAAAAAAAACTGCCCAATCCTCGCCACTCCCTCAGCTCCTAAAATTGCAGGTGTCAAGCCTAGGACACCACAGCCACACCAGGGCTACGATGGACCCCAGCCAAGAAAGAGTCACCCATGAGAGTCCCAGACCCAGGCCAGCCTCTGGAACTGACCGTCTCACACTGACGTCTGAACAGGAACAACAGCTCTGCTCCTACCCTGCCTCCTGAAGTCTTCCCTGTTCTGTGGATGTACAATGGAGCCAGTGCCTCATCACATAAATTAGTCTGGAGAGCAACCTTGTCCCAGGGCGACTCCAACTCCTGGACACCCGTCAATATGACTGACTGCCCCAGAGGGGTTCTGCCTTACCTCCTTCAGAAGATACTACTTGGGAACAGGCCAGCCTCAGATTGCCCTCAGAGTTCATCATATTGTGATGGAACTGCCCATGCCACAACTCGTGACAGCCTGTGGACGAGCAGCCCGAGGACAGAAGATAATTGTGAGGACACCTATTGGTTTTATCTTTAACACTGATCGTGTATGGACTTTCCTACAAAAGGGCTCTAAAAGGGAGCTCCCATGGAGGGACAATGAATTTAGGCCATAATAGGTCTTAAAGGGGAGGGGGAATGTGGGAGGAATAACATGGGGACTGAAAAAACCTTCGTGTGAAGAAGCCATGGCCTTGTGATGGGCTGGGTTGGTTGGTACAGAGACAAGGGACTCCCTAATGACCCTACAGTTGGTTATTACAGTGGCCAATATGACAAAATGAGTTAGTAGAGTTAAGTCCCTTAAACCCTGGGCTCCAGCACAAGACAAAGGCAAACGAGACAGAGACATCCAGTTGGGTCTGGATGCTCCCTTTCTAAACTGCTAGTGTTGACACAAGGCGCTCATGGGCTCCTTACCTAGGTCAGGACTGCTGGGTATACACCCATGCCAGCAAGCCAGTTACTTACACTGGAGTGGGAACCAAAGCCAACACAAAGGGGTGTGTTCAACTGGGCACCTGTTCAGGTCATAGGAAAAGCCCAGTGTATAAAAAATAAAAAGGGCTGTACCAGACTAGCTAAAAGAGCAGTGACTCCTAATGGGACACACTTCACCTTCCCCAAGGGTATTTATTTACACCTGTACTCAGGAGACAGCTGCAAACTGGTAACCTTGGGCCCAACTCACAGGTGTTCCCAGGATAGAGAGCGACTGGTACTTATGTATCCCTTTGGGCCAAGAAATAATTATTTCTTCTATAAAAATTTTCAAATGAGAAGAAAACAATCATCATTTTGTCATTTATGAATGTTTTATATCAGGATTGATGGCGGTGATGCAGGAATAAAAGAAAGCAGACATCTTTAGAAATAGAATTGTTCTTTAATTAGAAAAGCCAAAGGCCGTAGACTCTACAGAAACAGAACCAGAACCACATGGGTGCGTGCAGCACGGAGGGTCTTGGGGTTTTATAGGATGGAAGAGTCCATTAGCAGGTCAGTTCCCCTGTGGTCTGGACATGATAGATGCCCGGGGGTATGGTATGTGGCAGTCCTTACCAGAGACCTGCACCGTTGTTATCCATCGACTCAACCTTCCAGTCTGAGTTTCGCAGTCCCCTGTGGCTTTCTTCAGCCAATTAACCCTCCAGTAGCAACTCACCGTCTCTGGTACTCTTCTGTTCTCGTCTGGATCCAAGTCTCTATCTGATGGTGCCCCACCCTCCTGTGGAGTGGGATGGCTGGGACTGCTAGGGATGGGTCAGTTTTCTGTGCACCTGTTTCCTGTGCTTAGCCTGGGCTTCCTCACAACGTGGCCTCCCGAGAACTGTCAGCTTTTCAGCTAGAGGATCCTCGGTAGTTTTTACTGTTTATCTCTGGAAGTTATGTGACTTCATCCAGTATGTGTTAGAAGTGGAAAATTGGTCTGCACAGGCAGGGACACACAGAGGTCTGTGCACCAGGAATACGGTTTATGAGACTGAGGTACATCTTTAAAGATAAGCCGTATCGTTCTCCGGAGACGACCAGGACTGTAAGGCCTCTCAAGGAAGACACTTCACAGACAAGAAGATGAAATACAAAGCAAGGGTTTGAAGGCATATAACCAGAGCCACCCCTAACCGGAGGAAGGGGTGTACTCAATACTCACGCCGAAATGACCGTATCTTCTTGATACCACCTAGGGGTGCGGGAATGGGCTTGTTTCCCCTGATGATTAAATAATTTAAAGGCAGGAAAATTCAAGAGTCAAGCAAAGCTGAGGCTTCTTTAAAGAAAATACTTTTATTAGGGATTAAAAGAAAAACCCAAGGGCAGGCAAGCTATAAACTCCAGCAGCTGACTGAACGTGGGCAACAGACGGGATATGGGGAAAGCTATGCTGTTTTAGCCAAACCAGCATGGAGGGCAGCCATACAACAGGTTTAAAAAAAAAAAAAGAAAAGAAAAAATAAAATAAAAGGAAAGGATAGGTAAGAAGGGAAGGAGGGAGGGAGGGAGGGAGGGAGGGAGGGAGGGAGGAAGGAAGGAAGGAAGGAAGGAAGGAAGGAAGGAAGGAAGGAAGGAAAGAAGGAATAGTTCTGTCTTTCTGAGTCAGGACTCAGGAAAAACATGCAGACCCAGCTGAAACTCATGGAGACTCTTAGGGACTGTGCAAGGACAAGCATTCTTGGGAAGCAAAAGAACACTATCTAATTAAAGGAATAATTATGCCACCTATCTTTGTAGCATGGTTTAAGGTGAACCCACCTTCCTAAAGTGGTCCTGCCTTCTTTAGAGGTGGTCTCTGGGCCAAGTAATTGACCAGTCTGACTGGATTAAATTGTTTAAATGCTGGCTAGTTTAGAAAGCTAGGCCCTCACCTAAACTAGAAATTTAATCTTCTCAAGTAGAAGGAATTAGTTCTTGCTTAACAGGCTTTTAATTTTGCTGTGTCCCTCTCACCAGGATCTGGCTTTCAATCCTGCTTCCTCTATTTATTGGGTTGAAACCTGTATGCCTTATAATACAGAGAGGAGCAACATACTCAGGAGACTCCTACAAGGGCTCATGGTTTATCATGCTCAGGGGATTGATGGACAAGGGAGCAAGCACCTTAGGATGTTGTGAGCCTTCCTTTCAGGCTGGGGTGAGCCCTGCAGAGAGAATCAGAGCCCGCCATCTACTTCAAGTTGGGATGGCTACAGGGCAGAAAGTGGGGTGAGAATGGAAGCTGTTAGTTAACTAACGAGTGTGAGTCTAGGAGCAAGCCTTGGGGTGAGTGTGTATTCTGACATGGACACAGCCTATTGAGGACTCAGAGACTAGCTGGCCCCTGGTAAATTGGCAAAGCCATAATATATATATATATATATATATATATATATATATATATATATATATATATATAGCCAGGGCTCAAGAGCATAGACAGAGCTTTTCTTAAGAGTTCAAGTTGAGCGTTTATGGATGATTGATTTATCAGCGTATGCAAATATCAACAAGTCAGCTTCCTCCTCCTGGCTGTTGCAGCCTGAGACTCTTCACCTTCACAGACCTCCTGCCAAGACTAGGCAACCCCTTCTCTTGTGCAACCTTAATTAATAGGCTGGGGTTCCTAGTAGCTGAGCACAACTATACTTGTGTGTGTGTGTGTGTGTGCGTGCGTGTGTATATTCTTTCTTCATGCCCTATTTGTCCCTAATATTCCTAAGCACAAAGTATTCAGTAAAAGAATTTTAGGCATGCAGTCCATAAACATCTTTCCCGGCCACCACTTGAGGTCCACTGCTTACTTACATGAATTGTTGTCAACCAAAATAGTGTGGCTCTGGCTAACACAAAGGAGCTATTATTGTTAATACTCATCGAAGATGACTGGCTTTGGGAGCTGGGTAAAGGCAAGAGCCAAAGGACATACTGAGATCACAATGAGCGACTGTAGACGTTGGTGGTGGTCAAAATGGATTCATCCCCCTGAACACAACACCAAGATTTGTTCTTCAATATGTGGGTATGGGTAGAAACTTTTCTTTATCTTTTATTTTCATTGCTTCGATTTTGCTATGTTGTACTGTTTGTATTAATTTCCTGTTGCTTTGCAACAGATTGCCACACATTTAGAGGCTTAAAGTGACACACTGCTGTCTTATAGTTCTGAAATCCAAGACTGCTAAGCTAAAACAAAGATGTCTCTGTAGGGGAATCTGCATGAATCTTCCTCAGTGCCTGGAGAAAGGCCACCTACATTCTTTAAGTCATGACTTGTGATTTTCTTTCTCCTCCTCTGACTCTCTGTTGCTCTTTTGTGGAAAGTCCTTGTGCTTACACAGGGGCTGCCTGACAATGCACAGTGTCATCTTCTGTGTTAGAGCCTTGACTTAATTACCTCCACAAAGTGGTACCAAGGAAAGGCCACAAGTTCCTGAGTTTGGGTTGTGGACCATCATTAGTCAGGCGAGGACCATTATTCTGCCTACCACAGTATTTTCTGGTCTTGTTTTGTTTCCTGCTTCTTTACTTGAGGCTTCTTGTATCTGTGAGTTCACAGTTTTCATTAAACAGGGGTGGGGTGGGGGGATATTTTTTTTCATTTGTTTTCTTTTAACAGTTGGAGTCTTCTCATGAGTCTAATATGTGTCTGTTAGACTGCTTGTTGTGATCCCACAGCCAGTGATGTCATACTCATGCTCCCATAGCCAATGATGTCATATTCATTTCTTCTGTCTCTACATTTCATTTCATTTTCTACTGCTGTGTCTCAAAGCCCAGTGATTTAACTGGCTATCACTTCCATCCCATTTCCTTTCCTTCTAATTCATACTGCCATCTCTAGCCATTCCAATTCACACTGCCGTCTCTAGCCATTCCATTTAGATCTTCCTTTTGTCCTTAATCTCTCTCCTCATCGTGTTCAGTGGTTTTTTTTTTTCCATGCTCTTCAACATATGGAATATATTTGTAAAAGTTGGTTTTATTTACAAACAGCTGATGCAGGTATTCATTTTGTCTTATTTGTTTTGTGTCATATTTGTTTTATAAGACTGGTAACTTTTTTATTGGAAAAGACATTTTGAAGTTAATGCCATTAGATCTGTGTTTTATTGTTTGCTTCAGATTTATACCAGGCACGGTTAGGTCACCTGAGATTAGTTTTTTTTTCATTTTGGACATTTTGACTAGTCTGGATTGGTCTAGAACTTCCTGTATTCTAGAGCTAATATGGCATGGTAACCAAAGCAATAGGTCTAAGAAGGATCTACTCAATACCCCATGCATGCTGAGAGCTTCAGGCTAGTGTGAACTGTTCTTGCTTGTAGCAATGCATCATGCTGAGAGTTTCAGGCTAGTGTGAACTGGCCTTGCTTGTAGCAATGCATGCATGCCGAGAGTTTCAGGCTAGTGTGAACTGGCCTTGCTTGTAGCAATGCATGCATGCCGATGGTTTCAGGCTAGTGTGAACTGGCCTTCCTTGTAGCAATGCATGCATGTCGAGGGTTTCAGGCTAGTGCTCATAGCCATGCATGCAGTCTCAGGGTTTCTGTGCTTATATATTTCCTTACTGGACACTGGAGTTTTGAGTAGGCGTGTGATCACTTGAAGTGCTCACCTGTACATCTGAGGAAAAATACAGATCTCTCTATCCCTTTTTCCTAGAAATTTAATGTTGTTTTTAAATCAGTGAGCCCACAAGGTTCTCTTTGGTTCCCCATTGCAGTCGCTTGCCTGGAGAACCAGGGGAGAGAGGTGGGTGAGCATAGGATCCTTTGCTCATTGGTTACAGCTTCGTGCTCTTGTCTAGTATTTAAAAAGCCATTGCTTTACCCACTGCTATGGCTTTTGGAGAGGGTTTGGGTGTCCAGGAAATGAAGGATTTTGATGGTTAAGCCTGACTGGTGACTTGATTTGATGAAGAAACACCCAGGAGATTAGCAAAACAAGACCTTAGATATGTGGGTGGGTGTGTTTCCACAGAGGATGAATTTGAGGATTGTTCCTGAATGCAGGTGACACCATCCTAAAGGTGGGTTAGGAAATGGGGGCGGGGTGGGGTGGGGATGGGAATGTAGGGTGTCGTCCACCTAGGATAAAGGTGAAAAGAAGAGAGCCTGTTAGCATAGGTGCTAGTTCTCTTTCTGACTGCATCCCTCATGTGAATTGCTCTGCTCCATCTTGGCCTCCTCACCATGATGGGTGGAAAGAAACCGCTGAAATTGTCAAGTAGAATACATCTTTTGCTCACATTGTTTATATAAGGTCTTTTGTTACAATGACTAGAAAAGCTACTGCTTCTTACACAGAGAGACACAGGCAGAGGTGAGAGAGAGAGACAGAGATACAGAGAGAGACAGAGACACAGAGAGAGAAAGACAGAGAGAGAGAGAGATAGAGACACACACACAGATAGAGAGACAGAAACACAGAGACAGAGACAAAGACAGAGACAGAAAATGAATCAAAATGTATGAGGCGAGACTGCATCCTACTAGCTCAAAGCTGGAACTATAGCCTGCTGAGGACTGCACTGACCACACCCACAAGCAGGCAGAGAGAAGAAGGTAGCCTATGTACAGTGGCCTGTATTTCTTTTTTCTAAAGTCACTTTTCTTTTAATTGACTTAAGTAGTCCCTTGCAGATAGTAGCTACTGCATCACCACACTTACCCTGTTTCTAATTCTGGTCTCTCTCCTGATCTCCTGGCCTTAGGATTTTTGCTAATTTTTCTCCCCTTTCTTTTTGCTAAGAACAGCTTACGGAGATTTGTTACTCATAAAATGACCTGGGGTTTGGGTTTCCCGGGGAAAATTGCCTGGCTTTCACATTGCTGACTGTATTTCCACTGCCGTGGCAGAGATGCCCTAGTGTGACACTTCCTCCAGCACCGTGTGCTTTGGTTTCCCTTTCTCTCTCTGATCCTGGCACCCTGTCCAATCCTTGCCAGTTCCTTCTGGGACACAATGGTCCTGTCCCTCAGTCTTCAGTGACTCCAGCCTTTCTACCTGGCCTGAGAGCTGACTATTCATGAAGTCCTTCTGCCTGTGGGAGACAGGGGACCATACCTCAGAGGCTGCCTCTGTTTCTACATGTAGAACCAGACGCAATGGTTATAATGATTTTTCTTTCAATATGCTGACTTTGGGGACAAGCAAACTGTGTACCCCACATCTCCCAGTCTAGTCATGGGAGGATCCTGGTGGCGAGGAAGTAGGCCCTGTTCACATCACCTCATTCCTCTCAAGAGAGCACCTCGCTAGCACCTACCTATATTAAAACGTATAATTGAACACATTAATAATGGAGATTGAATTACCCTGTTTTCCAGAACTGCGGGCACACTGAAAACTGGCATTTTCAGAATAAAAATGGACTGGTATTGCCTCCTATATCTTGAGTGCGTATTTTTTATTGGAGTCCATTTTTAATTTTATACATGCACATTTCTCTCCAGCTGATTATAAATTTCCTAAGCCTGACATAAAACAATTTTTAGTGAAAGGGTATATGAGGGAAGTTATAGTGGGTCATTAAGTCAGTAGAGAGAAACCTAAATACAGCTGAGCAGGCCATAAGCGAAGCCTTAAAATGAGACGTTAGATAGACCGAGAGTACTGACTTTTGATATCAAAAAGATACAAGGTTCGGTGTGAATTTAGACTATAGCTATTAAAGTCTTCCATGAATTTCCTCAAACTCCGTAGGTAGGAGTATCTTTTAAGGAAGAGAGATTTTTATGTCCATAGTGAATTTTAGGTTTTGGTTTTATTTTATTTATTTATCTTTACCCAAATACCAACCTCAACTTGTGTCCTATAATATAATCTGCCTTTTATCTAATTCAGGACAACATTAAAATTAAATATTACAGTTGAATTTTTATATGACTCTATAGCTTCAAACATAGCCAATGACTTGAACAGGCAGACATATGATTATTGACTATGAATGGGTGATAAATGCTACACATGACATGCTCAACTTCTTTAACAAAGATATAACTTGCTGTCACAGCACACAGAGCATTCATGGAAAGTTCGGGCATGACCCTGGATACTGGGTAAGACCCACTGAGACCCTACTCATCTGCTGTTGAGAGTTTGACTCAGCCGTTCTCAGAATAAGCTTGGCAGCAGATGAAGGAACACAAAACATGGTCACATCCTTTGACCCAGGATTCCCCTTTGCAGTTCTATCTTGGGAAGCAATCAAGACAGCAGATAAAGATTTACGAGCAGAGACTGCATAGGAGTAAAAATTGATAAAGCATTTCATCAGAATAATAGATGCAAGCACTTAGGACCTTGGCACATCTGTCTTATAGAGAACAGATTTAGTTTACATAACAGGAAGCACGGGGAGGGGGTGTCTTCAGGGTGGCGGTCAGTGATTCAGCTGCAGCGTCAAAGAACTGCTTCATGCATCTGTTCTGCCATTTTTGGAACAGTTAGGAAGTAGAAAGGATGTACATCCTAAATTTACAGTGTCTAGAGAAAAGAGAGCCATCTCTTATGGCTCTGTCTTAGACATGAGAGAATTTCCCAGCATCCTTCATTCAGAACTTTCTTCGCATATCTTATGATTGGTCACATGTTAATTCTGAAAGGGTCATCAGGGAAGAGAATTGTGCTGTTCTTAGATAGTCATGCCAACTTTTGAACCTCCTGGTGTTCTCATTTCTCTTTGGGATATACGATTATACCAATAGTAATTCTTTTTGAAAAAATAGAAATGAAAATAAAATGTGTAAATTATATGTGTGGTGGTGTGAATGTGCTTGGCCCAGGGAGTGGCACTATTAGGAGGTGGGGCCTTGTTGGAGTAGGTGTGGGCTTGTTGGGGGAAATACATCACTGTGGGGGTGGGCTTTGAAGCTCCACCCAGGGTAGAAAAGCCAGTATTCTCCTGTTTGTCTTCAGAAGAAGATGTAGAACTCTTTGCTCCTCCAGCACCATGCCTGCCTGGAAGCTGCCACGCTTCCCACCTTGGACATAATGGACTGAACCTCTGAACCTATGAGCCAGCCCCAGTTAAATGTTGTCCTTTTTATATGAGTTGCCTTAGCTATGGTGTCTCTTCACAGCAAGGGAAACCCTAAAACTAAGACAATACGCCATAAGGGATTTCAGATAGTGATTTGGAAAACTTAGATTATGGTACATACCCATTCTCTTGAGTAATTATTATTGGTGGTTATTATGTTATCAATATAATGGTTATTATCTTGAATGGTATAAATACATACTGTATTTGAAGAGTGTTTAGCCTAGGGAAGTATTCACAGTATAGTAAATGCTACCTTAGTCTGCTTGGGCTGCCAGAACAAAAATGCACAGCTGGAGAGTTAAACAAAAGAAGCTGATTTTGTTCTTTGGGAAGCTGGAGAATCTAAGATCAGGGTGTTGTCTGATCTAGTTCCTGGGGAGGGCTGTCTTTGGTGCTTGCGCTGAGTATCCTCTCAAAGTACCTTCAGTGGGACAGAGAGATTGTACGAGCTCTGTAGCCCTTTCTTAGATGGACAATAATTCCACAGCGAGGGCCCTCTCTTCGTGGTCATGTGCAAACCTGATTACCTCCCAAGTCCCATCTCTACACACATATCCTATTGATAGGGGGAGCTGTAGCACACAGATTTGCAGGGATAGGAAAGGTAAGAACAAATATTTAGTCCATTAATAAATGTTTCAAGAAAAAAAACAATAGAAAATTAAAGTGTGTTATTATTTATATATACACTACATATGTGTTAGTATGTAAAGGGAGATATCAAGAAGAGATGACAGTGTTAACTGTCACCTCGATGTCATCAGATAATTATCGTTTCTTTATTTTCTATATTCATGTAGATATACATGAAGAATATGTTATTTATAACAGCCATATTCTTGTTTGTTTGTTTTTGTTTTTGTTTGTTTTTCAAGACAGGGATTTTCTGTGTAGCCTTGGCTGTCCTGGAACTCACTCTGTAGACCAGGCTGGCCTCAAGCTCAAAGATCCCCCTGCCTCTGCCTCCTGAATGTTGGAATGGCAAGTGTGTGCTGTGTATAATGTGTGTGCTGTGTATAATGCCCAAGGCACCACACCCAACTAAAAAGCCTCTAAAGGTACTTTCCAAACCATTTTACACAGTGCTCGGTTGAATAGCTGGCGCTTGACTCCGTAAAGATGCAGCCGCCTTTGACACTAGCACCATGAGAGACTTGATAAGCCTTTTGGGTGCATGGTGGTAGTGCTGCTGGGATTTGAGGCTAGCTCTCCCTGAGAATACTGTCTGAGGATGCGCTGCGATGGATGCTCCTCAACAAGTCCGTGGCTCAGTGCTCCTGGCTGCCACAGGCTGCCACAGGCTGCCACAGGCTGCCACAGGCTGCCACAGGCTGCCACAGGCTGCCACAGGCTGCCACAGGCTCAAGCTGGCTCGTCCGCTCTGTCGTCTGTGTTCTAAAGAACATCAGAAGAGTTAGACAGGGAAAACAAAACCTAAGGACCAGAAAAAGAGGGCTTTCAGGATGTCCTCTCTAGTAGGTAAGCTGACTAACCACCCCAGTTTGCCTGGAACTGAGAACTAAAGTGTAAAATATGTGGTGTTTTCAAGAGCTTCAAATCAGAGAGGCCCCTGGGGACCTGGGGTGGGTGGGTCTCCTTAGTTTCAGTTCCAAAGCACAAGACCTGGAACCACTGAAGCGTGACTCAGGGAGCTGAAACGCATCCAACTGTTTTTTTGTTTTGTTTTGTTTTGTTTTGTTTTCTTCTGAGAACCTCTCTTGGAGCATCTGAGCTGTTTCTGTTGCACTGCTAAGGAACTGGGAATTTTATTTTATTTTATTTTATTTATTTTATTTTATTTTATTTTATTTTATTTTATTTTATTTTATTTTATTTTTTGCCACTTTTCAGCCAGTAGCCAAGAGAAGCAGAGGCTCAGGGGTTTGGGTGGAGAGCGACATCAGGAAACCCTTAGGAAGCAAAGAGGCTAGAAAGATCCAGAAGGGAGGGACTTTGTTGTCTAGAGGTATCTCCTGCAGAAACTTAGCAACTGGGGAAAAAATAATAATGTCAAAAACAATAAGGGTTTGGTCCTTTCACGGTTTAAACTTTTGTTCATCTTTGTCCTCATTTTCTGTTTTAAAGAACTGTTGCCATGACAACACCATGAACTGAGGTTCAACCTCCTTAATGTTTGCTGTTTTAAACTACAAGGTTTTCTTTCAAAAGTCTTGATATCTTATCTCTCAATCTCTTTAGAAATCATTGCATGACTTTATAGTCTTTACTTCTGATATGAACACTGAAGCCATATTCAAAAATAAAAGTTCTGTAAGAATTCTACCACATGCCTCATGTCTCAGATATAGAGGTAATCAATAGATAATTATGTATAGAAATATACTACGTCCTTTCAGGTACACAACAACTGCATTCTGTAGCTTGCTACATACTGTTTTATTCTTTTTCACTGGATGTCCTTATCAAAAAGGTCAAGAAAAAAATGAAACCGTGAAAAATCCCCATCCAGCTAAGGATAAACGCAATCAGAAGTGTTTAAGAACGTGGAGGCTAAACAGCATATTTTAAAAATGAAACAGCATATTTTAAAAATGAAAGATTAACGTGTTTTTCCAATCCTGAGTGTTCCTGAGAAAAACACATATTTAATATTCGGATTTAGTGCCCCAATTCAAGCAGGCATATTGAATAAGACATAAACTCCAGTGACTAGACAGCCAGGCTCAGACTCTAAAACCTGTGGACTAATGAGATGCTGTTTTATGTTTTTATTCAGCATATGAATGCACAGACTTAAGCATCTTCATGCTTTTGTGTTTGTGGAATGAATCAGTTATTCGTTAATAACTGCAGAGAATATGCTTGTGAAATTAGCCAGGATTTGTGAAATTAGCCTTTCTCTTTGTTTTGGGCATTCCTTCCCTTTCCTTTCGTGGAGGCCACATGTTGGCTTGCTCAGATGAAGAATGTGTCAGAAAGAAAACTATCTAAAATATTTAGGCAGACTGGTTCATAGGCCGCCTACGAATCATCTCGTCTTAAATATGGCATTGAAGTACCTGAGAGCTTTGTGAACCACCACCGGCACAGTGGGCTACTCTGCTGCTCAGAGGGGACACCCTCTGGGGACCTGAAATGGCGGCCACCTGACCTGCAGAGGTAGGCACGGAGTGGGATGCACCCTAGAGTCAGGAAGAAAACTCCAAAACAAACAAATACAAGAACAAAAACAAGAATCCCTACATTTCGCTTTTCTGAAGGTCACACCAAATTGGGCCGGATTTTGGCAAGTCTCAACCTGACAGACTTCAGGCCTGTTCCTCCTCACCTGGTTTCTCCCTGCTTTGTAAAGCATCTACATTCTAAAATTTGTAATTCTAGTTTCATAATGGCTCTTTCAAAAGGTAAACCTGCCACAACTCAGCAGTGTCTCTCTTATCCTTTTGGGGTGAAATGTTGAAGGAAAACAGGGATCTCCTGTCTTAGTGTCTTAGTGTCCCTGGGAAGTGAGGGCTGACTTGACCGGTGACAACACCCGACTGCCATCTGCTAGTGTCTCCTGTGGTGTCTACCAATCCCTCTGTCTTTTGTGTCAGCGGGGCTGGATGTGACCCCTGTACCTCACTGCTGTGCTGTTTCTTCCCTTCAGTAGTGTTATGGGTTGGGTGGGAAACGGTCTCCGGGAGACTCACGCTCTGTCTTTTGGTTCTCAATGTAGTGGTATTCAGGATAGGGCAGTGAGAGGTAGTGGATAACTCGTGGTCCCTTGATTTAAACTTCACAGCGGCATGAGCTATCTGAAGACCAGGCTGGGCTGGGGGAAGTAGCCACTGGAGACGGACCTTAGGGACATCCTCTGTCCCTGCTTCCATCTCTCTTCCCGTGCTGTCTGCTCAGTGCCACGTGCTCCCCAGGCCTCAGACTATCTATCCCTCAGCATTCCTCACGGAAGCGACAGGTCAAGGGGACCACGGACCTTTGAAGCATGGAGCTGGGATATCTCTTTCCTGGTCTACACTCTCTTCTTCTGTTTTCTGTCACAGTGATGGTACGGTGACTGAAGAGTCTTGAGTAAAATCTTCTTTGCCTGCTGAGACAGTCTAGTGCAATGCACCCTCCAAAGGGCTCCAAGACGAAATACGGCCCCATATCGAGTTAAACACCTTTTATTTACCTCAGTCTATGGCCTGAACTTTAACCTTTAAAGACAGAAGCTTCTCTGCTCTCTGTAGGTGGCTCCTGGACCCTACATCACTGGCAGGTTCAAAAGGAAACTATCTCCTTATGAAGCAGTTCCCTTTTTCTTTTTCTTTTTCTTTTTCTTTTTTATTCGATGTATTCTTTATTTACATATCAAATGATTTCCCCTTTTCTGGGTCCCCACTCCCCACAAGTCCCATAAGCCCTCTTCCCTCCCCCTGTTCCTCTATCTACTCCTTCCCACTTCCCTGTTCTGGAATTCCCCTATACTGTTGCACTGAGTCTTTCCAGAACCAGGGGCCACTCCTCTGTTCTTTTTGGACATCATTTACTATGTGGATTATTACTTGGGTATTCCACGTTTCTAGGTTAATATCCACTTATCAGTGAGTGCATACCATGAGTGTTCTTTTGAGACTGGGTTACCTCACTTAGTATGATGTTCTCCAGCTCCATCCATTTGTCTAAGAATTTCATGAATTCCTTATTTCTAATGGCTGAATAGTACTCCATTGTGTAAATATACCACATTTTTTGTATCCATTCCTCTGTTGAGGGACACCTGGGTTGTTTCCAGCTTCTAGCTACTACAAATAGGGCTGCTATGAACATAGTGGTGCATGTGTCCTTATTACATGCTGGGGAATCCTCTGGGTATATGCCCAGGAGTGGTATAGCAGGGTCCTCCGGAAGTGCCATGCCCAGTTTTCTGAGGAACCGCCAGACTGATTTCCAAAGTGGTTGCACCATCTTACAATCCCACCAGCAGTGAAGGAGTGTTCCTCTTTCTCCACATCCTCGCCAGCACCTGCTGTCTCCTGAGTTTTTGACCTGAAACTAATAGAAAAGAAACTGGGGAAGACCCTTGAAGACATGGGCACAGGGGAAAAGTTCCTGAACAGAACACCAATAGCTTATGCTCTAAGATCAAGAATTGACAAATGGGACCTCATAAAACTACAAAGTTTCTGTAAGGCAAAGGACACTGTCAAAAGGACAAAACGTCAACCAACAGATTGGGAAAGGATCTTCATCAACCCTAAATCTGACAGAGGGCTAATATCTAATATATACAAAGAACTCAAGAAGGTAGAACCTAGAGAACCAAATAACCCCATTAAAAAGTGGGGTACCGAGCTAAACAAAGATTTTTCACATGAAGAACTTCAGAGGGCTGAGAAACACCTTAAGAAATGTTCAACATCATTAATCATTAGAGAAATGCAAATCAAAACAACCTTGAGATTTCACCTCACACCAGTCAGCAGTTCCCTTTTTTAATGTAATGTTTCTTGCACTGTTTATCACTACAGAGGCATCGATATGAGGCTTGCATCTGTACACCCACTTGCTGTTCAGTCACTGTCCACTCAGAGCTGCCAGAGAAGAGGGAACCTCAGCTGAAAAATTACCTCCTGTGGGCACACCTCTGTAGGCATTCTCTTAATTGCTGATTGATTTAGGAGGGCCCAGCACAATGGAGGCAGTGCCAGCCTTAGGCGGGCAGGCCTAGGCTATGGAAGAAAAGTAACTGAGCAAGCCTGTAAGCAGCATGCCCCCACGGTCTCTGCCTCGGGCCCCCGCCTCGGGCACCTGCCTTGGCTTCCCTTGATGTCAGACTGTCACCTATAAGCCAAACAGATCCTTTCCTCCCCAAGTGCTGTCAGTCAGTATTTTATCACAGAAACCAAACTAGGACATCCATTGAGCATGGATCCTAGTTCTAGACTGTCATTCAGACATTATTGGGAGAGTTATGGTCTTCCATTGGAAAACCAGCCATCAGACACCGTCAAACATAAGAAAAAAAAGAGAGAGCTCCATTTCGTAAGACATGATTACTGTTCTTTGTTTAAAAAAGGATTTCACTATGGATCCCTGGATGACCTGGGGCTTCCTAGGTAGAACAAGCTGGTCTTGAACTCACAGAGAGCTGTGTGTGTCTGCCTCCCAAGTACTGGGACTAAATCAACACAATGCCTAGGTTTATTATTATTTATAGATATAGGAGCTGGAACTTTCACTTTCAATTTTAAATAACAGGAAGAAACAGAAGCAGCATCAGAAGAGGAAGAAGAAGAGGAAGAAGAGAAGGAAGTGGGAGAGGAGGCAAGAGAAAATAGTCTGAACCTCTAAGGGCTTATATTCTATACAGTAAGAATGGTGAATATGTTGTCTACCAGTGCGATGGCAGATAATTAGCACCATCCAGTTCCATGGGTCAAAGGCCTACCTGTCTGGGTAACATCTTATCTCTTCCTATTTTAGGCTAACTGAGTAGTAAGCAGTCTTATTTCTGTAAAGTTTATTCTGTCATTTAAAATTTAATATTAAACAGGAAGGTGTAACAGGAAGGTGGGCAGGGTAGTAATGACAGCTATAGAGGCCCCAATACTGGGGACCACCGAAGGGACTTGAACTATATTAGAGATAAGTGGAAATATCTGCTTCAAAAACAGCTTAACACTGTAGCTTAGGGACTTAGATACTTATTCTGTTCCCTAGAAAATTCTTTCCATGCCACAGCTGTTTTACTTCCTGGAGTGGGAGTTTGTTCTTTAGTAGCACTGGGGATAATGTTTTCATTCATTTGTCTACAGATGTCTTACTCAGGGCGGTCGCTCAGGAGAGATGGAGGAATAGTTGCCTCTCATTCAGAAGAAGGTCAATTTGAGGACCATGCACGTTGTCTGAGGCGGCCAAGAACTGATAGACTCAAACAGGAATGTGTAGGTGTTGGGTGGAATTGTGGTACGAGCAGGTCAGAAAGGCGTGGAGAGGGCTGGTCCGGCCTTGGGGCTGCATCCTCTGCAGAGTTTGAGAGGCAGAAGAATCACAGGTAACAAGACAGCGAAAACTTAGAAATCTCTTTGTGGGAATCAACAAGAAAATGCACGAACAGCTTTAAGGGCCAGTGAAGCTGTTGGCTAGCCAATCTCTTTGCAATAAATAAAAGATAAAATAAAATTGAGGCACGTGCATACTTTCCTTAGGCTATTGAAAATCATACTACATTCTCAAGTACACTGTGTATGTACATGTATTGCTTGGGATGGTTTTTTTTTTTCTTGAATAGGAGAAACAAACAAAAGCTTTTGTGAAAACTGAGTAGGCACTTGATAATCCAAAAACACCAAGAAAGTCTTTGAAAAACAGGACATTTTGAGTGTGTGCTGCTGCTTCCCACGGGTCCAAGACCTCCGTGGAAACCATCTACGATGACTAGAAATTTTGAGTTCTATTCTCCTGTCCCTTACAGCAGCTTGGGAATGATTTTGAGTGAGGAACAAGCTTGCATTGATGATCTGGGTTTGAAAACCCGAAGGTCACAGTAAGATAAACAATGGATTTGGGGCTTGGGTTCTCCTAGCTTTAGCTCAGTTAAAGCAGCTGCGCCCTCTAGCCTCTGCAGCGGATACTGCAAGGGCATTTGAGTTCTGCTTCAACTTTGCCCTTAAGTTTTATACTTTGGAGCTCAAAGTCACCAGGTATGAGTAAAGCAATTAATCTCATTTTGGTGATAAACGTACCAATCGGAGGCTCATTTTCTCTCTTAGTTATACCAGAAAAATTAATTAGGCTCATAGTTTAAAAAAAAAAGAAAACTTCACATAGTATAGAAAAAGTGGTCCCTAAAATATTGCTAAGAAGGAAGCTATCCATCATTGTCTAATAAAGGCACATGACGACTCATCATGATAAATTAAGAGGCTGCCTGCCTGACCTTCATTAGCCATCTGCTACCTTAGGATGAGGCTTTTTAAAGAGCTCTATTTTATTTGGGCATCTGGAAATGCGCTGGTTTGATCTGTTTGTGACTCTTGTTAGAGGGAACAAGCTGGGGCCCGCTGAGAATGAGTTTGTTTGTCTGTTCTTTTCATTCTTTTATGTCTTGTCTGCTTGCCAGAACACACGTCCCCTTGAAGCGAACTCCGTAGCGGTCAGAACTCCATGCCTGTGCTGGGGACCACCTAGAGGAGGATTTGCTTTTCCCCAGAGGCTGAAATATAGCACATACTTTCCAACATGTCAACAACATTCTGGGCCAGTCTCTTATACGGTTGGTTCTGATTGGGCTGTGGCGCTATTTAAACGCCTTTCTCCTCTCCTTGAATCAGGGCTGAAGGCGGAGCAACTGTGACACGTGGCTGTAAGAGGGAAGGAACAGAGAGGAGACACTGGTCACTTTGAGTTTATCTCATGAACAAAGACGAACAGTTTATTTTAGTGAGAGAGAGCCAGGGAGGAAGAAGGAGCAACAATTAGGACTAACTGTCTCCAGCAATCATCTTCAAGGTCTTTAGATGCAGACAGCTCATCTTATTTGATTAAAATAAGGGGCTATTTGGAAATAAAATGGAAACAGCTGGAGATATTGTCGCTGGCACACAGAGAAATGATTTGGTTAATAGTAGCATCTAAGTGTGATTGAACACCGTGAGTCACGGATCTCCTGCGTTTAATGTCGCCACCAGAGAGAACAAATGCTCAAACAGAGTCACCTTGGGGCTCTCAGAAGCCCGGGCTACCTTGGACCTTTGAAGAGTCTCAAGATTTTAGAATTAGAGGACTGGGTATGTTTTCAGTAGCAAGGACAACTTAATGGCTCCCCAAAGGCCCAGATAACTACCTTCCGATGACTTCATTGTTCTTAAAATTTCTCCTTTTCCACATCATCCAAAATTCCCATCAATGAGAACTTCATTTGCCTTATTGATATCAAAGCCTCTTAGAAGGATTCAGAAAACCTCTGGGACAGCTAATCTGTCATTCACAAGTCTGTGGGGTGACTAAGTGGATTGATGTAATAAGTTTGTGTGGTAAGAAAGCATTTTAGACATTTTTAAAAATCATGACATGATGGAAAATTCAACAGCAGTTGGTTTTTTTTTTCCAGTTTTGGGGGATTGAATACCAAACTTTGTCCATGATTGGCATATATTCTAACCACCCTGAGAAATATTAAATATGAGTCTTCTACCAAATACTATAAAATTTGTGTTTAGGACAGAGACTCAAATGCCCCTCCCCGTACCTCGTCGGAGTTCTACGGCAAGGTTTTATTACCTCACCTCCATCCCACCCCAGGTAGACAAAGATCTATGGAATCCGATGGCCTAGAGCAAGGACCCCTTTCTCCTTCCAGAGGGATTCCTTTCCTCCTCTTCCATTTCCCGTGTGCTAATTCTCAGACTAGCCGATTAAATTAGGACTATGAGGCCAGCCAACGGGGAAAAGACACGGTCACTACTTCCTGTCTCTGGGTATTTTCTCACATCCTCTCAGTCGAGAGTGAAGTTTGTCTCGTCCAGACACTTCGGTTGCTGCTTCTCCCTTTCTTTGCCACACAGATTTATTCCTCATACCACTGAGCTGTCCTCACAGAGTCATGTTACATGAACGTCATCCAAAGGAGCTTGTAGGTTCAGACAGCTCGGGGGCGTTGACATCATTATCAGTCAGGCTTACACGATACCCTGCTGGCTGCAGTATCGGCCTCCTCTGCCTTTGAGGAATCCACTTAGAAGACTTTATAAAGGCCCAGGCCCTTTATAAACTCTGAGGTTAGCCACAGGAATCCTGCTCTGGTCCTATCGAAGGCCTTTGTAAGGGCTTTGTACCAAAAGACGTTACCCAACACTCGGCTTCTTCTAGGCTCTGGGTGAAGCCCACCTGTGCTTGGGAGAGTAGGTGAGAGAAAGGAGTGGGACTCTGAAAAAGAAGATTCTCTCCAGGGAGCTCCCTCCTGTGTGAAGGGGAAGTTAAGAGTTTCTGGTAAGGGAGACCGCCTTGTGGAGTTTATCCTACACAACAGACCTTATCAAACTGCCTTGAGGCAATGGTACCTATTTGTTTTTTCATTGATATATGGAAACTGACAAGACTCACGATTTTTACTTGAGGTCTCCATACTTTAGCAAGGCAAAGGTTGCTGGGCCTGGGGTCATGTTGAAGGCTCTGGGCCTCCTGTACAGCGGGTGCCTGCCAGGGGGTTTCCCAGCAGCTGAGCAGGATCCTTCACTGCGCCTCCGTGTGCTTTCTTAGCACAGTCTCATCAATACATTAGAGCCAGACATTAGAGATCTGAGAATGAGATGCGCTAACATCCCGAGGGGCCGCCTGGGTTTTTCTGTCCCAGCCTCAAAAGTGACATGCCATGAGACCCGTTTTTCTTATGTTTGTGGAGATGATCCGAAAGGTTTAAGGAGAGGGGCCACTTGATGGGAGGAGGGTGGCAGAATTTGTGGACATTTTTCTAACCACGTCAAGAACTTATGAGAAAAAGGAGACATCACTCATGTCTCCTCAGGTTATCATCTCTTGTCCCCCGTGTGTGTTCACAATGGCATGCCATAGGTAGCTAGCGACACCCCGCTCTCTGCTGCGTTTCCGCTCGACCAGCAGAGGTCCTGGTCCTAGCCTGCGTAAAACTCAGTTATGAATTTCTGGAAGTATGATGGGGGAGCATTTAGGGACTCCGAGGGTTGAAAAGAGGTGAGTCAAAGCGTGCCCTGGGAAATGACACCACGTCAGCTGTTCACTCGACTGTCTGCTCTTCAGGTGGTAGGAGCCTGTGTCTCTTCCCTTTCCTTTTGGGACTTCCTGTATGGTCCCCTCACAGGGTACAGGCTACTGCTACCGTCCCATGCTCAGAGGCATGTGCTTAGTTTGGGGTTAGGTGTCTAAAGCTCCTCCTGTGTTCCACAGCATGTCTGGCCTGTTCCACCACAATGCATTTTTCTTGTTTCGCTTTGAGATAATTGTTGCTGTGGAGCCCAGGCTGGCTCAATCTCTCGATTTTCCTGCCTTAGTTTCCCAAATTCTAGGATTCTAGGTATGCACCAACATATCCAACTAGTATGGTTTTTATTTTTCTTTGATTTATTTCTATTTGTGTGTGTGTGTTTATGTGTGTTATGTGTGTGTATGTGTATGTGTGTGTTTATGTGTGTGTGTGTGTTTATGTGTGGTTATGGGTGTATGTGTATGTGTGTGTTTATGTGTGGGTATGGGTGTATGTGTGTGTATGTGTGTATGTGTGTATGTGTATGTATATGTGTGTATGTATGTGTGTGTATATGTGTATGTTTGTATGTGTGTGTATGTGTGTGTATGTGTGTATGTGTATGTGTGTGTATGTGTGTATGTGTATGTATGTGTGTGTGTGTATGTGTGTATGTGTGTATGTGTATGTATGTGTGTATGTATGTATATGTGCGTGTGCGTGCGTGTTTGTGTGTGTGTGTGTGTGTGTGTATGTGTGTGTGTACATATACCTGAGCAGGCCAGAAGAGGTTTCAGATCTCCTAGAACTAGAGCTAGAAGTGGGTGTGAGCTTCCAGACATGGCTGCTCAGAACAAACTTACATCCTCTGGAAGACCAGTAAGCGCTGCTAACCACAGTTGCTTCTCCTCAGCCCCATTGCTTTCAACAAGGTGCGTCCTAAGTGCCAACCTACCTACCTGCTTCTTGAGTAGGTGGGCCACAGACCCATTCAACAGAGTGCTACTCAGTAAGGGTCTGGTCATACTAGTTGGGATCCAGAATCAGCTTAGAGAGCACATTCTTCCTGACATTTCCATGTGTTACTGAAAAATTAGCAGCTCCCCCAAATCCATAAAATATAATTTATTTTAGATTTTTAATATTTTCTTAATAAAATCCTTTCTCCAGATAGTGCTTATCATTACAAGTAATTCAGTGACTTATTTCTTTTGGCTTCAATAGGAAAATCATCAGGAAAGTGACTGTAATAATCAAATTCTGTATGAGATGAATCTCTCTACTGTTTGTCTAGTCAACACATTAAAAAAAAGTTGAGCACCAGTCTGGAATCTGCTTCTCAGATTTGCATGTGATGGTGTGTGATGTTGTGTGGTTAATAGTCAGGTCTCACATGTGCATGGGGCCAGCAGTCAAAGATGGCGTCGTGGGGATCTGCTCTCATTTTAAACCACGCGCATGGTCACGTATGCGCATGTTCACATATGTGCATGGTCACATATGCCCATACAATAAACCCAACAGAATGTGCATGGAGACAAAGCAGCGGCAGTAACATCAAGTATAAATTCTTCATTGCTTTCACTCTGAACACCACCCTTTACTTGACAAATTATCTTTATCAGATAACGGATGAGAAGTCCCACAAGGGTGGGTGAGTCTCGGAGAGCAATCTGCTTGGCACGCCTTCCTAACATTCTTGCTGGAGCTGTTTGGTCTCAGCCACGGCAATTTTCTCTGCTTCCTTTAAGAAAAACCTTCTTGATTGAGCTAATGTTTATGATATCTAGCAGTTATATATCATATATAATATAATAAATATAATATGAGAGGAAAAGAAAAAGCAAAACCCACAGATTCATGTAATAAGAGCAGGTGATGAGTTTATATTCCACATGGAATCTCTCTCTCTCTCTCTCTACATATATATATATATATGATAACTTTTTAAAAACATATATGAAATATGCCCATAGTTTGTTAAGAGAGTGAAAAGAAATGAATGAACTCAAACACCTTATATACTTTTCTAAAAAGTCCACGTGGTCACAACTGGTACACTCAAAAGTGATCCCATGCAAATCAAAGCCTTCTTTCTTAACTATTTCTATGGGTGACTATCGAATCTTATAATGAGTGCATTTCCTTAAAAGTGAGTGTGAAATGATATTCATATGAGGAGTCACCTTTCCTGCAGTATCCTCTATCCCATTCCAAATTTTAGAAGACCTCTCTGTTTTCCCCCACACTCCCTTCCCCCTACCCCTCCCTCACATTCACCCCAGGTGTGAAACTTCAGATTCTTCTGCTTTCGAGTTCCAGGTGCTGGAATTCCTGTCACCACATCTAGTTTTAGAAGAGTTTAGCAAAGCACCAAAGGCTAAGAGGGATCAGGTTCTCAGACTTCTCCTCAGATTAAGCAGATGAGCGTGTGGACATGCGCACACTTGCTTGTGTGGGGGTGTATGCATGCTGGTTGGTGCTGCCAGCTCCCCTAGGCTGAGATCACTTGGAGACCACTTTTGGTCGTGTCCGTGATGGTTCTTCCAGAAAAGGTTGAACTGAGGAGGAAGGTGGGCAGCACCTTCCCATGCGCTGGAGTTCTGAACTGAATAAATATGACTAATTGCAGTCATATTTTTATTATGAAGTCAATTGTGGTGCCTCATGTAGAATTATTAAATATACATAATTATACAGAATTCCTTCTCCAGCAAAGACCATTGATTATAAATGTGCACAGGGATTTGATTTCTGTTTGGGGGGAAAAGAAAAGCTAAGGCTACTTTAACATATTTCTCAAAATTCTTGGCGCCTTCTCCATTTCGTGGGTAGAGAGAAATTTTCCTAGAGGAGAATCAGATGAGGTGAAAGGGTAAAGGGAAGTCGGTTTGCTAACCCTTCTGCTTGGACAGGAACTCTAAATCTGACGATGGAAAGCCTCTGCCTCACTAAGTTGCCAGGACCTACCTTCCCTGAATGCTGTGCTACTCTGGCCCTCAGAGCATCTCTTCACCCTGAAGCTCCTGCTTATCTTAATGTTCCCAGTTATCACAGAAACCCACAGTGGGTATTGCAGCAAGCCCATGTCTGGAACTGTAGGCATGTGCCTCCCACCTCAGATGAGCCCCTTCCCTCAGCCTCACAGAGGAATTCGGGGATATGCAGAACTAACACTCCAAGGAGCATTTACCTAAATGGACATATCCCAGGGTCCAGGGCTCTGGGTTTTCCTAAGCTCAGCCGTTACCTTAGCAAACAGAGTTCCTTTGGCAAGACTTTCCATATCTGTGGAATTCACCTGCCTCTACTGTCAACTCTTGATTTTCTTCCTATTCTCAATGAAGGAAGTTGGGCCTCCTTTCAAGTTTAGAGCTCAACAGTTCATTCATCAACAGCTCTGGGTTTCTCATTATCCCTCCCCAGGGGCTCCACCCCCCAGAAACAATCATCAGACTCCACTGTAAGAGTTGTTAACTCCTTATTTTCAAACACTTGAGCCATTTCACTGACAAGAACACACTTTTTCACTGGCAGCTCCCTATGTCATCATGTTCTGTGGTGGTTTGAGTGAGAATGGCTTCCATTGGCTCCTCACGTTTGAATCCTTGGTCCCCAGCGAGTGGAACTGTTTAGGAAGGGTTGGGAGGTGTGGCCTTGTTGGGTGAGATATGTCACTAAGGGTGGGCTTTGCGGTTTCACCCCAGTATCTCTCTCTGCCTGCAACTTGCAGATGAGATGTGGGCTCTTCATAAACTGCTCCAGCCCTCACCTATCTGCCACCATGCTCCTGGTCATGGACTCGCCCTCTGAAACTTAATCAAGCCCTGAATTAAACACCTTCTGTTGTAAGTTGCCTTGTTCATAGTATTTCTTCACATCCACAGATTGGTGAGTAAAACAACTTCCTAGCAGTATTTCATGTTACCTTTCCAACCCCACCTCTTGCTGTGTTCTTTCTCCCACAAACACTCAAGGCTCGCCATTCTCCAAGGAATCTCTGCTGTATCCAGACTACATATATAATCCATTATTCAAATTCTCACCCATATAATCCATCGTTCAAAGGAATTTTCACCTCTTGGGAGACTCTATGGATTTGTATTCCTGGATTCAGCCAGTTCTGGTTTGCAATCCAAGCTTTATTGCTTGTTTTGCAAGAACCTAGCAGTTCAATTGATATAGAAAGCTCATATGAAGATATCACGATATTCTCTACAATGCAAATCTAAGGTATGGTAAGGGTATGGTATAATGACCAACTAAAATGTACCATAGGTGCACACCAACATCTAAGCCTCCACCACTCGGGAAAGTTGAGATGAAATCTGAGCAGTGGTAGGACATAGATGAACACAGATGAACTGGTGGTTGATTCTTTTGGAGCCAGTGCAGATATAGACTCAAACTCTGACTCTGCTACTCAGCTGGATGACTGTGAGCAAATCACTGACACTTTGGTTTTCTCACGGAAAACTTAGAAGCAGTAAGCCTAGTTCACAGCATGATACTGAAAATTGACAAGCCAGGTAGCATGGTGCACGCCTTTAATCCCAGCACTCAGGAGGAAGATCTCTGTGAGTTCCAGACCTGCCAGAGCTACACAGTGAGACCCTGTCTTCAAAATACAGAACAAATAAACAAACACACCAAAGGAAGAGAGAATGAGATGTTGCTGCCAGCAGCTACTGCAAACTGGGTCCCTCGAAGAGAAGCTGGGGATAGATGGGGGAGGGGCGAAAAGACTGGAGGCCAAGACAACCCAATAGCTGATAAAGGCCCAAGTTTAATGGAGGTCTGACAATTTAAGATTTTGGGCGAGCCCCTCCCCTCAGACTCTCAGGGTGAGTTCCGGGGAAGTGGTCTGGCAGTTCATTGGCTCCACTGCTCAGGCAGCTGGGAGGGTCACCTGCTTAATTCAGGAATTCGTAGACCTAGAAGAACAATGAACTTCACCTTTGCTCTGAGCACTCCACCCTAGGTAGAGCAGGATCATGAATAGCACAGGAATCCATGTTCAATAAAGGCTGGGAGAGGACGTTCACCTTGATCAATGTGTAATTCCTACCAAGTGGCATGACACCCCAATATGGCTCTGTACAATGAGAGAATGAGAAAGAAAGAGAGAGAGGGGGAAAGAGAGAGAGAGAGAGAGAGAGAGAGAGAGAGAGAGAGAGAGAGAGAAAGTTGACTGAGATTTCATTGTTATTCTACTGAGGACATTTTAGGAGCTTATTTGACTAGTGCATGAGGACCTCTACCTATGCAGTAGTAAGATATACTACCATATAGTAGATGGGATGTCTGGGTTCCAAGACTAAGAAGTTCTGCATGCCTCCTCTATCTCTAATGAGCTTTTCTCTCCCACGTGTTTTGATGCTTGTCCCTCTGTGTATTCAGTGTTCCACTTCTTGTCCAGCTTATAGCCCAGGGTTCTCCAGCCCTTTGAATCTCATTTCCTCCCCCGCATCGCCTTTATCTGTTCTGCCTCTCTTTGATTAGTGTCTTGCTGGGAATCTGCCTAATTAATCTGGCAAAGCAATTAAGGACAGGGTATTACTGATTGCTAATGCTGTACCCCTTCTAGGGAATCCAATATCCTTTAATAGAAGGCTCCTTAAGTGACACACAGGAGTGACTAATTCGATCATTTCAGAATCCTTGCAAGATCGATGACACTGGCGTGACAGTCGGCATCAAAGCTACTTGGTGGAGCAGGGCTCCATTCTGCTCCTTAAAACTAGCTCCCATTGCTTCCTGAGCAGAGTTGCCCCGAGAGTGTACCACGTTGGGCTGTGCAGGAAGAGGGACCCTGGAAGCATGCTTCAGAGCCAATGTTCTGGTCTGGCCTTAGCTCCTCTTATCTGGAGGGTAAAGAGGTCTCTCTCTCTCTCTCTCTCTCTCTCTCTCTCTCTCTCTCTCTCTCTCTCTCTCTCTCCCCACCTCCCACCCCACCCCCGTCCTGAGACAGGGTTTCTCTTGCTGTCCTAGAACTCTCTCTGTAAACCAGTCTGGCCTTGAACTCATCTTATTTCAATAACACTGCTGAAATGCTGCTCCAGTTGGCAGGATGAACCTGGGAGAGAGGAGTCTAAAAAACGAGGCAGACTAAAGTCTCATGCAACAGCCAGCTTTATTCGGAGCATCAGACAATTTATACTCTGAAGATTAGGTAGAGTCACCTGAGTAAGGTGTTCAGCCCACATGTGGCAAACACATGGCTTTCGGTAGAGACACATAAGCACATAACGCTATCCAGTCATAATAATCTGAAGTGAAATCATTCCTATGCACTGCACAGGGGAGGGCCATGATGCACATTCTGAGAACAACCCATGTTGAGGAGGACCAGAGATCACATGACTCTTCTGTTGAGTTTTATTACAAGGTTTCAGAAATCTCCTCACATAGTATCATTAATGGACAGGATTCTGACAGTGGAAAACCTGTTAAAGATACCACTCTGAGGATGTCACACCCTCCTTAAATGATTTTTAGATATCATTACTTTCACAGTAAAATGTGGCTTTCCTCAATCTAACATCCACACCCCTCTTTCTGGCCATGCTCCCTTCTTCAGGCTTCTACCACTCTAACATACACACACACACCACACACACACACACACACACACACACACACACACACACACACCCTCCCAGCTGATTGAATGACTCTCTATTAACACCTTTTAACACCTTGCCTAGCACTCTCAGTCGCCACTGCAGGCAGTCTTCCTCACTCCACTTGAACATCCCCCACCTTCCCATGCCCCCTTTCCCTGGTTGCTCCTTGGGCTCTCCATTTTCAGAATTCTGTGACCAGATCTTGACTGTCCTTCTACCTTTACTCTGAAAAATGATCTGTTTCTTCTTTTGTTCTCTGGAGCATAATTCTGCTGTGACATTTCCATTTTAGGAAACATTCCTTGATCCATAATAGGTGAAGTCTTTGAGCATGCAGAGCATATCCCATTTGAGTCTCCGTCTTCAGAGATTCAAGCGAATCCACAAATGTATTCTGAGAGGAATAAATGTGATCACAAATGTCCAGAATTTAATTAGTATACTGCATCTAAGGATCTTAGTGAACAATGAATTCAGTTGCTGATTGGCTTCCTTTTCGATGTTGGCAAACAGGAATGGAATGTCTATGTGCACTTAAGTGAGGTCTTATCTATGTGCACTTACAAAAGGTTTAATCTGTCTATGTGCATTTAAGTGAGGTCTTATGAGATAAGGCATCCTGCCCCAGACTGGACTCAGAAACACTTTCACACTAGACAGAACTATTAACTTAGGACTGCATCTCAAGAATCAAGGAAAAAAATCAAGAATTTGAAGGGGAAAAAAAGCCCTACTTGTGATTATACCTGTGCCTCAAACCTGTGATTATAATTTTACATGTTATTTCTAAGACCATTTCTTGGTAGTTTGATTTTGATTGCATATGTTGTAGAATAATAGTGGTCTATTACTCAGTACATGTTTTGATTTATATGAATTGAATAGAATGTTTCCTGTAGTAAGTCATAGTTCAAGGATCATTTATGCTGTTGTACGGTTTTAGTAATGAGGATACAGATGTTCCTTGAACAACTGATTCATTTGCTGACAGATTCATATGGTATTTCTCCTTGTTGCTTGAGAATAGTCTTCAGACTATGATATATATGTTTGACTCAAACTTCTTGTTGTTGTTGTTGGTGGTGGTGGTGGTAGTGGTGCTGGTGGTGGTGGTGGTGGTTGTGTGTGTGTGTGTGCATGTGTGTGTGTGTGTCTTAGGATTACTAATGCTGTGGTGAAACACCATGACTGAAGCAACTTGTAGAGGAACAGATTATTCAGCTATGCTTCTACATCACATTTTAAAGGAAGTCAGAACAGGAACTCAAGCAGGGTAGGAACCTGGAGGCCGGAGCTGGTAGGAGGTGCTGCTTACAGGCTTGTTTATCATGGCTTGCTCAGCCTGCTTTCTTATAGAACCCAGGACCCCCACCCCACGGATGCCAGGACCCATAATGGGCTGGGCCCTCCCCCATCAATCATTAATTAAGAACATATCCCACAGGCTATCCACAGCCAGATCTCATGGAAGCGGTTTCTCTACTGAAGCTCCCTGGACTCTGAGGACTGGTTTTTTTCATTCCTGAAGTCTGTGTGGGATGAGACTGAGAGTTTGTGTGGTGAGATTTCAATCTGATTCAGCACCTGTATCAGCAAAAGAGATCTGACAGCTCTAGAGACCAGTTCTAGATCAGGGACAGAAGGCAGATTGGTGGCTGTAAAGAAGTGATGGGTGTTGTTGCGGGACATGAGGTAGAATAACAGATTGGAAAACCTGTATGTTGTGTTTGAGTTTCATTGAGAGTGCAATGGGAGGATCTTTGGAGAGAATTCAGCCTAAGCAATTTAGAAATGTAAATGCAGAATGTACTTCATAGGTCAGGAGCAGAAGCCAGATGTTCAGTCTGACTCTGGAAAAACGAGTCAGAGGCCTAGAGCAGGGGAGCAGCGTCCAGGGAGTGGGTGGAAAGGCCATATGTGTGGTTCTGCACATGACACCATGTTCCTTGAAAGGCCATGAAAATTTCTAAATAAAATTTAGGCAAGAGAAGGAGAACACTCCCAAAGCTTCCAAAGATGCGTCAAATGAGCTAGACTGTCCTGGTCTTTGTGATGTTTAAATGAGTGTGAGCGCTAAACACTGGGACACACACTTCAACTCATTTGCCCTCCTTACAATTCCTTTTGTTAATACAAGGTATAACTATGTAGCCCTGGCTGTCTTAGAACGCACTCTTGTGGACCAGGCTGGCCTAGAACTCACAGAGATATGGCCTCCTCTGCTTCTCATGACCACTCTTGGCTCATTACATTCTCATGAAGGAAAATACTAGGATGGTTCTTATTTCAGGAGATAAAAGAAACAGGCTGAGAAGCCCACAGTCCCACAGTTAATATGGGGTGTATTTAGAATTTGTAACTACATCCAAATCTATCTTTACCAAAACTGGTGAATTTAACTACTAACCTAAAGTTCTTTCTAAGAATAAAACGAGTATGGGATTTTCTGAACACAATCTAGGTCATCTCCCCCCACCAAGACTAATTTTACTAAAGACCCTTGGTATATAGAAATAGTTGCAGGGTCAGCAGCACATGACTTGAATTTATGGCCATGACTTTGGAATCAGGCACAGGAGAGAGGTCTGAAGGTTTGTTGGTGGGCTGTATCTTCCCCAGAAGCTGTAGCCCCGGGGTCAGGCACATGACCAGGCACTCTCCGAACACTCTTCAAGGGTACAAAGAAATAAGTGTGCACTCTGACCTTGTGTTACTGGAGATGAAACCCGGGGCTTTGTACACATTAGGCTCTTATTTTCAAATATTGTGGGTTCCGTTTCTGTGCTCTATGGCCACACCCTTTTCAGTTCCCAGAATAGTAATCCTGATGCTGCTTTATGTTTACAAAACTCCTTTGCTTTGCACTTTCAACTTCAGCTTTCTGTGCTGTGCAATAGATGTGACAATTTCCTACTGGTTTGCTGTTGCATGTTGCAACCTGCCTACAATTTTTATCCATTTGAAACTGGAATGGAAGCAGGTTCTCAACTCCAACCTAAAATCATCATGCTCAACTCCAACCTAAAATCATCATGCTCAACTCCAACCTAAAACATCATGCTCAACTCCAACCTAAAATCCGCATGTTCAACCTAAAATCCATGTGGCTCAGTGCAGCTGTGCTGTTTATTTATTTATTATTTATTTATTTTACTGTTTCTGGTAGACTTGTCAATCTCCCTCCCCTGACCCCTGCCCTCCCTCCGTCTTTCCACCCTTAACCTCCTCCCCCTCGTCCTGCCCCGGGTGCCATGACAGAACTCAGTCTTCTCATGTGTCAGCTCTCCACTAACAGACAGTGTATCCTGTCCTGGCTGTTGCTTAAAAATTTTTCATTGAGCACCTTGGGTATTTTTCAGTGACACATGTTTAGAATGTCTGGGGCAGGAGAAAGGAGGCAACTATAAGACTCCCGGAAAGTGGAGCATAAAGAACTAATGGCAGTGCATCTCTGGCCCCGAGGATGGTGCTGTGCATGTGAGGCATGGATGCAGAGAACTCCGAGTTAGTGATGCGGAAGAGCTGCCCATCAACTGGAGAAGGCTTCAAGGATGTCTCCCTGATTCATTTATCAAACTGTGAGGTCCAGCAACTTAGTAGTCATCTAGAAAATATTTACCTCATTGGTAAATAACTACAGCTACCTGTTAATGGAATGGAAATGCTTCTAAGGCACCAACTTCCCAAACTTTGAAATTGCAACAGATACAGTCATGGCTGTATCTTGATCCTCCTTGTAATTGTTTTCGGTTATTCTTTGTTTCAGTTTTTTGTTTTTGTTTGTTTGTTTGTCATTTGTTATTTTGAGGCAGGGTCTTACTTTGTAGCTCTGGCTGTCCTGGAGCTCACTATGTAGCCTCACATTCAGAGAGACCCACCCGCTTCTGCCTCCCAGTGTTGAGGTTAAAGACATGTGCCTCCATGCCTGCCATTTGTTTTTTTTATTACAGCAAATACTGATGAACTCACTAAAGGTGACCTTATCAAGAAAATATAACCTGACACTGTTGAAATTGTGACTAACTTTGATCCATTTGTACCATTGTTAACACATGTCAAATACTAGTGCATTTTAAAATGCCAAGTTATCCTGTGGTACTCTGGAGGGCCTCTCGTCACTCTCTGAGGAGCTGGGCATGTGGCATGGGAACCAGGGCTTTTGCAAATTCACTTTCTTATAGTCTACTTTTTATGCATCCTCAAGAATATGTAATAAAAAAGCAATGTCTACATACTATGAAAGAAAAACGTAGTAGCTATAGAAATTTCGAAGTGATAAAAAATCATTTTGCTATGGTGTCATATTGATGGGAACTTTTCCTTTGGGGGTGTACATCTTAGGAGAAGGCACCTTGTAGTCTGCCTCACAGATCTGAGTAAGGCATTGGGATCTGATGATTTCTCTGCTTTGTGATTAGCTGTTGGGGGATGTTTCTGCGCCCTGATTTCTGTACCCACAAATGTGGTTGCAGTCACTGTCATTGTTATTGTGAAGCATTTCCCAACTCAGTAGTTTGTAAAACATTGTTCTCCACCATCTTCTGTTGGTCAAATAAAGAGCTGATCAGCCTATAGTTTGGCAGGAGAGCAACAGGACTTCCACAAGCCTCAGCAGAAGGAAAGGGTTGCAGGTGGGTGGGACAAGGAGATTCACCATTGGATCTGGATGAAGAAAGAACTGTTGGGGTGAGAACAAGATGGCGGAATACAGGCCACATGTCTGGTGAGTAGGCTATGCCAGCATAGTTGTGTTAGAATAGCTGAATATTTGCTCAGCTATAGTGCCTGGAGCTTATTAATAAATCTAAAGGTCTCTGTGTCATTATTCAAAGCAAGCATAGTTATAAAAAAAAAAAAGCCTGTACTTTTACAAGAGTTTCAGACTGTCATGGTGAAGAAGGGGTGGCAGAGTTCCAGGCGTCAGGAGTATAAGACGGAGAATGTTCCCCACATTAGCATAGATCAGGAGACAGATGCTAGATGGGGAAGATGAGATGCCCTATAGCTGTCAAGACCCACCCCTAGTATCCTATCTGCCTCACCTACATTCTAGGCTCCAACAGTTCTCTAACCTCCTAAATCAGAACCACTAGCTAGAGAAGGTAACTCTTGTGGGTCCACAGGCTTGTGGGACATCTCACAGCCAAATGATAGCAGGACATAGATTTTTTTTCCACATAAAAGTAATTTCCCGTGCTGGATAATTTTATGTCAACTTGTCACAGGATAAAATCATCTGAGAGGACTGACGCTCAATTAGGGAAATACCTACACAGATTGGGCTACAGGCTACATAGCAGTTGTTTAAATTAGTGACTGATATACGAGGGCCCAAACAGTTGTGGGTGGTGCTACCCCTTGGCTGGGCGTCCTGCGTTCTATAAGAAAGCTGGCTGAGCAAGCTATGGGGAGAAGGCAGCAAGCAGCGCCCTTCTACAGCGTCTGCATCAGCTCCTGCCTCCAGGTTCCTGCCCTTCCTGTCCTGACTTCCTTTGGTAATGAACATGGACTATGGAAAGCCAAATAAACCCTTTCCTCTGAAACCTGCTTTATGGTCATAGCGTTTCATTACAACCACAGAAACCCCGACTAAGATCAGCCCGGAACACGCAAACATGAGGCAAGCGTTCAGGAAACTTTAAACAAGTGTCAGAAGCCCCAAGCCCCACTTTTAAGGGAGAATATAATTCCGGTTAAGAAAAAAGACTTCAATTGAAAAGAGTCTAAAGGGAGCAGAAAAACAAAGCATTGGAAGCCCTGTGTGCTGTGCAAGACAAAAGGGAAGATTAACTCTGTTGAGATCTCTCTAATTTGGGTCCAAAGCTGTAAACAGAAGGTCAGTGCTAAAAGAACAGAATGGGAACATGAAATTTCTATAGGTGCATCACATCCATGCAGTGCCTGAGGAGGCCAGAAGGGGGCGGTGGCTCTTCAGGATGGAGTTACAGGTGGTTGCCAGCAGCCATTTGGATGCTGGGAACAAAACTTGGGTCCTCTAAGAGTGGCAAGCGTTCTTAACTCCAGGCAAATTTTGACAACGACTTAATGTTTATTAAGTGTACTGTGCGCCTGACCCTGTCCTAAATATCTTACAAATCATCACATTTTAACCTCTTTTAGTGCTATAGACTGTATTATTATCCCCTTCATCGGAGTGTACTGCATTTGTAACTTCCTTACAATTAACACAGTGTCCCATAAGTCCTAACGTCACAAGCACAGGAACATGACGTTAATATAATAATTATGTTTATCCAACATCCTCTTTGGATATAAGGGAAAGCAAGGGGATGTTCGTAAGATCTCACTTCAACCCCACGGTGCCCTGTCCTTGTGGTCCACTTGATGTCCAGTGTCCCCAGGTCAGTTTGCTCGCTAATAATACTAATTACATTACCTCCTCCCTTAATCAAAGTACTGAGGACTTTGCTATGTAATCAAGTTTGTATCTCTCCAGGTGCAGTGTACCCACACCTGTGACTGCAGCTTGCACCTGGCAGAGCCCAGGATTCTCAGCCACCTTGATGATCAGCAGACCATTTTGTGTTGTCTAGGTTTCCCACTTACAAACCGAGTGGTTGAATTAGAGTAATATATATCATGCTAGTTTTGAAAATTACTTTTATTTATTTGTGTGTTTGGCATTTATGGGTCAGATTACAGCTGTGGCAGTCAATTCCTTCAGCCATGAGGGTCCAGGGGAACAACCTCAACTTGTCAGTTTTGGTGGCAAGCAACTTTACTGGCTGAGCATTGTGTGTGCATATGTGAGTGTGCATTGTGTGTGTGTGTGTGTGTGTGTGTTTATGTGGTGTGTGTATATGCAGTGTGTATGTGTGTGTGGGGTATGTGTGTATGTATGTGTATGTGTGAATGTATATGTGTGTGTATATGTGTATGTGTGAATGTATGTGTGTGTTTATGTGGTATGTATGTGTATATGTGGTATGTGTGTATAAGCCGGTGTGTTATGTGTATATGTGTGTATATGGTGTGCATGTATGTGTATGGGTGAATGTATATGTGTGTATGTAGTATATGTGTGTATGTGTCTGTGTGTGTGTATATCTGTCTCTGTGTGTATGTGTGTGTTTCCTACTTTAGTCAGCAGTCCTTGCTTACACTTACCTGGCGTCCGCTCAGCACTGCTCTCTAGATCAGCTCTGGTGACAGGAGCCTACACTGTGACTACACAATTTGCAGTCTTAGACCCAGGCTATCACATCACCCAGTTTGTTAGAAATGTTGACTCTCAGGTCATATCTGAGCCAGTAGTTAGAGACTGTACATTTCGATGTCGTCCCCGTTTAAGTGACTTGTGTTCATGCTGACGTGTGAGAGGCCTTTGCCTGGATGCTACCAGGCGCAGATGCGGTCATCTGTGGTCTCCTGGCCCTCAGTGCACACGAGTGCTTAACTGTGCCTTGCAATATGTTCTCCATCTCACTCACCTTGCTTTGGTCCCTGATCTTGCCACTTTGGCCTCCTCACTCCCCCTACCTGAACCTCCATGGTTGGCTGAATTTCCATCTTTCTTTCTGTATCCTCAGGCTCTGTGCCACTTCAGGCAAATTGATATTTCAATCTAAGCCAGTTTTCTCAACCATAAAATGGGGATCATGATGTTCACTTTCTAGGGCTTTAGAACAGATTAAATGAGCTAACAAATGCAAACTCCAGGCCACGGCGGCTGGCATCACAGGCCCTTCACAGTGGCTGCTGTTGTCCTGGCTGACTTAGGTGTAGTACATCTCTGTTCCTGTGCAGGGAACAAGCCAGGGCCTTGGGCATGGCAAGGGCTAGATGACTTGGCACCTTCAGTCCCTTGCTATCCTTGCCACTGTGATACAGCAGTGAATTAGCTACTTTTCTCATCACTGTGATCAAATGTGTGGTAGAGCAGAGCAGGTCACATCATGGAGGTAGGAAAGCAGGAAGAGACCATCATGGGAGAGGGCACAGCAGGCAGGCAGGCCTGATGCAGGAGCAGAGGCAGAGAACTTACTTAAGACACAACCATGAGGTAGAGAGGCAGAAAGCCAGAGAGAGACAGAGAGAGGCAGAGAGAGGCAGAGAGAGGCAGAGAGAGGCAGAGATTAACAGGGAATAGTGTAGCCTTTTGAGACTTCAAAACCCAACCCACTTCAAGGCCACACCTCCTAATTCTCCCAAAAAGTTCTACTAACTGGGGACTGAATATTCAAATACATAAGTCTATGGGGGCCTTTCTCATCCACACTGTCTTTCAGATCTCTTTATCCTTTTAGCAGAAGGCTGCTATTGTGAAGGCAGCCATCTTGGATGAAGGTATTCACAGGCCCAGGTCAATGTTAAGTTCTTCACACTGCTTGTCTTGTCCCAGGCGTTTAATGTAGATATCTGTGTAGCCTCATTATAGCTGGGGAAAATGGCAACAATAGGCTGGTGTAACATGCTCAGGTTTTCAGTCCCTCTGATGTCCCAAAGTGACCTTTCCAATAGCATCTAAGGACTGTTGGTTAGGGTTAGGGTTAGGGTTAGGGTTAGGGTTAGGGTTAGGGTTAGGGTTAATCAACTTGACACAAGCTGGATTCATATGAGAAAAAGGACCCTCAGAGACATCTGTAGGAAACTCTGTAAGGCAGAATATTAATTATTGATGTGGGAGGGGCCAGCCATTGTAATGGTGCCACTCCTGGGGTGGTGGTCATGGGTCTATAAGGCAGCAGGCTGTGTAAGCCATGGGGAGCAGGCCAGTTATCAGAACTCCTCCATGTTTCTTCAGTTCCTGCCCCAGGTTCCTGTCCTGATTCTCTGCCCTGGCTTTCCTCAGTGGTTGACTGTGATATGGAACTTTAAGTCACATAAACCTTTCTTCCTCAAGTTCCTTTTGGTCATGGTGTTTATCACAGCTATAAAACACAAGCCAGGACATCTATCATTTTAAAAAGCACCTCAGAAACTTTCAGTTTGAACACAAAAATAGTTTCTCTAAAGCAACTTCAGGGAAATAAAAACTCCATAAGGGCTCCATTTGGCCTTGTCTGCCCCATGATATATTTGATGCTTATTCTTTTTTGATTAATTAACATATTTGTTTGGCAAATCCAGGTAAGGACAGCTTGCTGTCTTCTTACGAAGCCCTTGGTAAGGTAAGGACTGTATGTTCACGAGAATCAATTTCCTTAGACCAGTAAAGACGTGTAGAGAAGCTTAAGAGCCTTGCCTGTCAGGCTGCCTGGGTCAGCTTCTTGTGAACTTCACCTGGGATCAGCTCCCCCAGTGGAGTCTTAGCACTAATTCAGATATGACGCTCTTCTTCTTCAGAAATCCCAATAAAGATCAGCTATCGTTGAAAATACCCATCTCTGCTACATCCTCAAATATACCGTGTAAATGAGGATGCTTAGAGAGGTTATTAATTCATTTGACCCAACAGAGTCCTTTATGCTCTTGTTCTCCCAAGTAGTAAATTCCCATTATAGGGGTGAAGGGTCAGGAGAGGCCATGATGGAAAATCTTACAGAAGAAAATCTGCCCCCTCCCAGACTCCCAGGGACTGAACCATCAACCAAGGGGTACACATGGTTCCAGTCAAAAATGTGGCAGAGGAATGCCTTGTTGGGCATCAGTGGGAGGAGTGGTCTTTGGTCAGGTAAAGGCTCAATAGAGGCCCCAACAAAGGGAACTGGGGGTGGGGTGGGGGTGGGGGGAGGTGGGAGTGTGTCGGTAGAGGGGCATATACATGGAGGCAGGGGATGGGAGGAGGGGTAGGGAATCTTTGGGGAGGGGGCTTTTGGGAGGGGGGAAATTGGGAAAAGTTTTACCATTGGCAATAAATGAAGAAGATACTCAATAAAAATTTTAAAAAATGCTGCATGACTAGTTTGCATCATTAAAAAAAAAGGAAAAGAAAAAAGAAAAGAAAAGAAAAGAAAATCTCTCTGGTGCCCTGCAGCCAATCACATCCTTACTGCATAAATCACTGCATTCTGGGGGCAGAGTTGGGGAAGGGTGGGTGGAATATGTCAGCTCCAGCTGTAACCGTAGTGCCAAAGAGAAGGGTTTTATTAAAGGTTTCAGACTGTGATGGTTGTTTTTTGGTGATCAGCTTGACAGCTGAGTGGCTCTTTCAAAATAACAAAATTCATTAGCGTCTTTCCTACATACATATTCAGATGCTAGTGTCATTCTGACATACGTGCCTGGGGCTCCGTCCTTGTCCCAGTTGCGCATGTGTGAAATTACGTTGTTGAGGTGTGCCATCTCTGCCTAGAACAGGCCAGGCCTCCGGCTCCCCTCTGAGGTCACCTGTGGCCAGGCCATGCCTCTTGGTTTTTCTACTTTCAGTTTTCTTGCTTCCTGGTAGTCAGCCGGGGACCTGGCTTCCGTCAGTCAGGGAGAACCATCACATTTGGTGTTTGTCCACATTGCCCGGCATTTAGCTTCCTCCAGGAGGACACCACTTCTTTTCACCGATGGCTTTCACAGCTCGCTTGTGCATCTGTGCTCACGACTCCGGCATAGTCTACATGTGAGGTGACCCCAACCCCGACACTCATGTGTTAGAGACTTGATTGCCAACTGATGGACTTTGGGAGGTGATTGAAACGAGGCCCGGGGCCTTTTCGGTGAATTAATCCATTGACTGGTTCATAATTTGATGGTTTTGTTATTGGGACGTGGTGAGTGGGAACTAGAGGGAGGGACTTATTTGGAGGAAGTAGGACACTGGAAATGTACCACGGGGGGGGGTGGGGGGGGGGCATCTTGTTCTCAAGGCTCCTTTCTCTTCTTAGATGGGGGAGGAAGTCCTTGAGAATTGATTGTTTTCCATTGGAAAGCTGAACAGAGCTTTTCCATATGATGCTTACAGGATTAGATTATACTCACCCACATTTAATAAAGTAAGAAGCTGATGCTAAGGCATGGCCATATTTGGTCAGATACTCTACTGTCACAAGCATCAGACCTCACAGGGTTCCTGTGGCTGAGTCAGAATGAAGTTCACTCCACAGGACTCCTGCTTACAAGGGGAATGAGGTTTGGTTTCAAATTCCTATGGAACATTTTCCTTTTGGACACCAGCAGGCATCTGCTATGGGTATCCAGACTAGAGCCCTGCAACTTGCCAGGACCCTTAACTAATAAGGACCCCTAATTAATCCTTTTTTCTTGGCTATAGCAACCAACCCTGCAACCCCGAGGTAACCTATGTTCAGGTCAGTGGATCTGAGACCCAGACGCATAGAAGAATCCACCTAGCATGAAATCCGTTGCTGGTACCAGCAGCTCCCAGGGGCGCAGACTCAAGACATCTAAAGCAGAGCCCAAGATGTTCATTCATTATATGTTCCCATGTAGTGCTGCCATTTTAGCTGAGACTACGAACACTGTCTTAAGTCAGTCCAATGACATCATTATTCAGTATTCCCTTGAACATTCTAGGTCTTCTGCCTTTCCATATGACCCATATTTTGAATCTACTACAATTATAAGAGAAACAAAGAAACACTGAGTGATGGTGAGTTTAAACTGACGCTCACTCAAGCTCCCGTTGCTGTGAGCTCCCCCATGGCGGACCTGTAACCAGGAACTGTGAGCTGAAATGAGACCATGCTCTCTGTCCTGGCTACTTTTATGCCAACTTGACAGAAGCCAGAATGAGAAACTCAAAATAAAATATACTACAGCTTGGTCTGCGAACAGCCTGTGGTAGATTTTCTTGGCTGAAGGTTGATGTGGGAGGGCCCAGTCTTGATGGACAGCGCCACCCTGGTGGTCTGGGTTCTCTCTTTACAAAAACAAGCTGAGCAATCCATGAGGAGCAAGCCAACACACAGCACTCCCCATGGCTTCTGCTTCAGTACCTGCCGTGAGGTTCCTGCCTTGAGTTCCTGCCCTGACTTCCCTGGATGATGGGCTGAGCTGTAAAATGAAATAAGCCCTTTCCTCCCCAAGTTGCTTTTGGTTGTTCTGTTTTATTGCAGCCACAGAAACCCTAAGAAAGTCCCTGTTTGGTTTCAGACTTTGAGACAAGGGACTGAGGTGCATATTTACATACCAAAGCAGCCCTGGCCATCTCCAGCCAACTAGTTGAGTTGGAATATAGCTTTTCGGATAACAGCTGGCAGCCAGGTCTGGGGCATTCCTGCCCCAGCTGAACTTCCAGGGATGCAGAGGCACAAACAGACTCAGAGAGATGGTGCAGATGGAGGCAGCTTTAAACTGGATAGATGTCTCCGTGTCTTAATTAAACCTCAAGTTGGATGTGCCAAAGCCCTGTAATAGTTCCCTGCTCCTTGAAAGCAGCTGTCTTGGGCGTGTATTTACTCACCATTAGCATACAGGATTGGACACAGCTCTCTCTGGTCCAAGGAGGTCAGGTGTCACGAGGAACTGACATAGCTCTTGCTGGTGTCAGAGGTGCTGTCCTTGTTGCTGGTTTTGAAGGCAGAGATGCAGGACTGAGAGGTCCATGGGGAGCTGCTGAAGACTGATGTCACATGGCCCAGTCAGAGTCCCTGAAGAGAGTGCCTGAGGGACTCTCAGATACTGGCTACTCCAGGACTGTGGGATTCTCCCAAAGGTGTCCGAAGCCTAAGAGAGAAGCCGTGCTGTGTTCTCCCTTAGGAGCAGGTGGCAGAGCTGGAGGGGTAGGGGCTACCCAGACCCTCTGGAGTCCAGGAGATTATTCTGATCCCAGATGATGAACACCAGAACACTATTTGGTGTTTCTAGTTCTGCATTTTGGCCTTGCTTTGGTGGGACTGTTTTATGGCCTGTGTTCTTCCATTAGCAAGAACCTAATTTGTCTCTGACTCTATAGGAGTCCATAGTTCAGAGATTTCAAACTCTTAAAGGGTTGGGTCTTTTAAAGATTGGGGGGTATTTTCTTAAAAAATGAAACCATATGTTATATTGAAATGTTGGGGGCAAGAGATAGAAGGCTATGGATTAAAGTAGTATATTATGTGTCATGTTGATAAGGTAGTAATTGTTAGTGATTTTATTTTGTTTTTAAAGACTTATGAGTACATGGTCACTATCTTCAGATACACCAGAAGAGGGCATTGGATCCCATTACAGATGGTTGTGAACCACCATGTGGCTGCTGGGAATTGAACTCAGGACATCTGGAAGAGCAGTCAGTTCTCTGAACCACAGAGCCATGCTCCAGCCCAATTGTTACTTTTAATTGTCAACTTACTACAATCTAGAACTATCTGAGAAGACAGCCTGTATGGAAGGTCATCCAGAACAGGGTGACCTGTGAACATGCCTGTGGATGATTATCTTCAGAATTAGGTTCATTGATGTGAGGAGACTCGGCCCATTGTGGGCAGCACCATTCCCTGAGTTTGTCCTGTTCTATCTATAAGTATGGGAATCTGTGTATGAGTTAAGTATTGGGTGCGCATTTATTCTGTTTCTTACTGTGTACATCACCAGCACCTTCATGTTTCTGCTGAGGTGACTTCCCCGTGATAGAAGTATCCAGGAATTGTGAGCTAAAATGAATCTGTTCCCCATTAAGTTGCTCTTTTTAGGATATTTAATCACAGCAACATAAATGAAGCTAGGACACATTGTTTTGGGTAAATTTAGGTGTTTGTGGTATAGCAAAAGTTAGTTAAGTTCTTAGGAATGGGCTACCTGGTAGATAAGAAAGAAAGTGTGATGTCAGCCCTGATTGGGAGGCTGACCTTTCCTGATCTTGTGGAAACCTCAGATATTTTGCCCTGCTCCTGAAAATGGCAGTAAAACAAAAGGAGAAAAGTTGTATGTCCCTGGCTTCCTCTTTTTTCCCAGCCTCCCTTTCTCTCCCCAACCCCACCCTTTCCTTTCAAAAGTCAATTTATTTGAAATGCTTTAAGCAAGAAATAATCTCAAAATTAGATGTACAAATGAAGCAGCAGCCTTTCAGCACCAGGTCTCATCTAGACTCAGGGTGTTGGGGAGGGAAGCATGGAGGAGGTTCTATGAAACATGAAGTTAAAAAAAAAAAGAAAACAAGAAAAAGTATTAAGCCTCAAAAAGAAAGTCTTGGCCTTTGCTTACAGCATCAGAGGGTGAGTCCAGGAGCATCATGGCAGGGAGCATGGTAGCAGGCAGGCAGGCTTGGCCCTGGAGAAGTATCTGAGAGCTCATGTCTGATGCACAGGTGAGAGAGGGGAGGAGAAGGAAAGGAAGGCAGAGATGAGACTGGGGTTAGCTCAGGCTTCTGAAACCCCAAAGCCCATTCCCAGTGACGTCATATCTTCCCCATGAAGGCCCCACCTCCTAATCCTTCTCAAAATAGTTCCTCCAACTACAACTAGGGGCCAAGCATTCACATACATGAGCCCATGGGGACCATTCTCATGGAAACGCACAGCCCACTGACAGTCGTGTACTTTTTAGCCTAAAGCATTCTGTCACATGTAAGCTGCTTCTTTCTCCACTGCACACTTTGCTACACTATCCATTCCTGTTGCCAGTTCAGCTGTATGTATCTCATCTTCTGTTCCTGCTTTTCTACCCAAATGATCAGCAGCCACCTCCCTCAGCCCCATGGTTTAAGGTCTCTTAGATATTAACCTCTCCCTTCATGTCTTTCTATTCTGCTTGTCCTCATTCAAATACCTCCCTGACTCACCGACATTCTTCTGACTATTAAATAGTTAACATTCTTCCTGGAGCCCTGTGGTGTGTTCAGTACCGGAACACGAGCCAGAATACAGGTCGTGTTCAATGGGAATAGGATCCAGTGAGAGGAAGGCAAAGCTAATGCCTGTTGGGTGCAACTGATGTTAAACCCTGAGGAAAATGACAGGGAATGGCTTGTTATCCTTTCACCACTGTGCCTGGCCTTTGTGCCTCCAGTGCACAGGTTGGCATTTTCAGGGTTGCTGACAGATAAACACCTCCATGATCCAAATGTCACTGCAACCCACGCTTTAGTCTCTTCAGAACGCCTTCTGTTGAGCCCGCAGGAAATAGCCTTTCTGACTACAGGAGGGCACTGTGCTTTGATGCTGTCTACTTCCTTCTCTACGTAAATCCTGTTAGTATAGTTGTTTGGGTGTGTGTTACTCTCCAGAGTCAATATTGCAGACTTACTTTACTAGCAATCTCAGTACTTCTGTGATTCTTAGATTGCTTTCTTCTGTGGAGTATTGTAAATTCCCAGAGCCTTGTTGAAGTCTTAATACGATGCCATTTGAAAGAAATGATCAACTGCATTCAGTGTTTATATAACACCTGTCAGTTTATCCTATAAGTGATTGACAGCTCCCGTATGGAAGGACAAAGCAATTACTCGGGAGTCTGCCAGGAGAGGGGCTCGTTTTATGAATGCCAGCCTGGGTGATTCCACATGAAAAATGTGACCAAACACCCTGAGTCCCAAGACACCAAAGATTCACTTTCAACACTTGGGTTAAAGAGTTACTTTGTTGCCACATAAATGCTAGATATGGAATCAGATATTCAACTCAAAAGAATAGGCATGAAATCCAGCCTAGTCTCACTTATTTTCTTAGAATACATGTATTTGAAGTGTTGGTTTCTACCACAGTAGGAAACTAAATCCAGAAGGTAATGTTTGTTTAAAGTTGTTTGAAAGATGGCTTCTAGAGTTTTAGCTTTCCCATGTTTAGTTCATAATGGTGTTTGTTCTGTTTGTGTCTTTACTTTTAATCAGCACCGAAACACTGTGGTATGATTATAGTATGGGGTTTATAATAATGTGAATTTCTGGATTGAAATTTTTCTTTTTTTTTCTTTTTCTTTTTCTTTCTTTCTTTTTCTTTTTCTTTTTCTCTTTCTTTTTTTCTTTTCTTTTCTTTTTTTTTTTTTTGAGACAGGTCCTTGTATGGCATAGGAAGGTCTTGAACTCACTTTGTATCTAAGATTACTGTCGTAGTTAGGGTTTTACTGCTATGAACAGATACCATGACCAAGGCATCTATTATAAAAGACATTTAATTGGGGCTGGGTTACAGGTTCAGAGGTTCAGTCCATTATCATCAAGGCAGGAACATGGCAGCATACAGGCAGGCATGGTACAAGAGGAGCTGAGAGTTCTACATCTTCATCTGAAGACTGCTAGCAGAATACTGACTTCCAGGCAGCTAGGATGAGGGTCTTAAAGCCCATACCTACAATGACACACCTACTCCAACAGGGCCACACCTTCTAAAGTGACACTCCCTGGGCTGAGCATATACATACCATAACAATTGCCTTGAACTCCTGATTCCCCTGCCTCCACCTCTTAAGTACTGGGATTATAGGCATTAGGCATGTGCTACCATGCCTGCCTAACTGAAGAATTTATTATTTCTATGCATGTTCATAAGCAGTATAGTTTTCACCTGTGCAAAAATAAGACCATAGCACAATATTGTTTTGTAGCCATATGGAAGAAACAGGAAATATGACATTTCAGGTTTGGGAGACTGCAGATCAACAGCATCACTCGATGTTGTAAGAAGAAGTTAGAATTGGTTCAACCACTTAAGAAAATAAGCCAGCATTATCTTGAGCATGCATACGCCCTGAGGCCACTGTGCCTTAGTTTGTGTTCAAAGGTACTTGAAGCAGGGGTCACACTCAAAAATGTTTTTGGAACTATATAAAAGTAAAAAGCAAAAAACAAAAACAAAAAAAAACCCCAAGCCAAAAAAAAAAAAAAAAAAAAACCCTCCAAACCAAATATAAAAATGACCAGCTAACCAACAAACAGTGGAGATAACAATATGATCAATACTGGCAGAAATGTAAAAAATCATCTGCAGATATTACACAAAGAAAATATCACTCCCTGTAATAGTTTATGTGAGTCTTAGTAACACTGTTAAATGCAAAAACTCCTAGACAACACGCAATGACTTGTTTTTTGTAAAATTCAAAGACAAAACTATTCAAAATCTAAGGCACACAGACACATGACATAATCAACAACAAGAATTTAAAAAAAATAAAGCAACTTAGGGAAACACTTTGTTTGGACAGAAGGACAAAAATGCCCCCAAAAGGAAAGGTATAGAGCTCAACACTGTGGGGGCCTGGTCCATGGATCACATTAAGTTGGGGAAGACATAAGCAGAGGAGGGAAGGATGACAAAGAACAGGAGTGGCCTCAGATGAGGTCTTATGTAAGGTTAGTGCCCCTTGCAGGGAATGATTTGCGATAATAAAATATAATGTGCATTTATGTGTTTGATGAGCTTTTTTTTTTGAGACTGAATTCTTCTAGGTTTCCCAGGTTGCCCTCAGACTTACAGAAGTCTTGCCTTACATTCATGAGTTAACATGTCCTGTTTAGGCTAATGTTAGCCATTCACCAAATATTTACTTGTGTGCATGCATATGTATATGTGTATACATATATATATATGAAACAACTGAGTGCCCAGCCTTAAATAAGACGTTGGTATTGGCTCCATCCTCAACAAAGAAGGCTCAAAGTATGTCATTGGAGAAGTAGGAAGTAAGACCTAGAGGATGGAGAAAGTTGTGAAGTGATCTCCCTTGGACATGACATTGCTGTTGCAGTCACAGACTCATAATACCCATAGGTACCTGCCTAAGACTTCTCCGAGATCACATCCATCCTCATGATAGTATGGATGGGTGAGGGGCAAATGAAACCCCATTTCTAGCTTAGAATATTAGAAGTCTACAAAGGCCAAGACTGCCTTTCAAGTAGAGTCAAGAAGACAGATGCCAGCACCCAGACATCGTATACCACATACGAGCTAGCATGGCAACACACCTGAGTAATTTGAGGAAATTTTGGCCGCCAACTGCAGAAAATCAACTCTTTTGAAATTATCTGCTTTCATGAAAACTTAAGAAATCGAACAAGAAAAGACTAAGCTTTAAAGACATCGTAGAAGCAGTGCGTGCGTGATAAACAACGTGAGGATATTAGTAACACAAAACACGCCGTGTTTCTGAAATCATTCTTCTTCCGATTGTAACTAGATTCTCATTTTCAAAAACAACACAAAACTTCAAATCACAATTCTAATAACTGGTTTCTGGATAGATTTGCTTGTGTCTGGTAATATGAAATGAGATAATTAGTACTCCTGTATTATTTTAAGCCTGTAGTTTCTTCTCAACTTCTTAACTATACCATAGTTTTTAATATTACCATTAGCATTTATATTCTGTTTTATAATAGGTGTTAAATGCTCCATGCTTTAGATAAAAATAAGGATTTTTTAAAAAAAATAGGAATCCAGAAATAAAGAGAAATATTGCAATGTAAGTTTTGATCCTTGTAGAATGGACTATAGCTAGAATCCCAGAAAAAAAGAAATACAATATATGCTATGCTGATACCTTTTAAAGGGTAGTGCTATTCAGAAGTGACATGGAGGGAGGCTGGGTTTTTGGGTGTTTTGTTTTTTGTTTTTTTGTTGTTGTTATTGTTGTTGGTTTTTTTGTTTTGTTTGGTTTTTTGTTTGTTTGTTTGTTTGTTTGTTTTTTCCGAGACAGGGTTTCTCTGTGTAGCCCTGGCTGTCCTGGAACTCACTCTGTAGACCAGGCTGGCCTCAAACTCAGAAATCCACCTGCCTCTGCCTCCCAAGTGCTGGGATTAAAGGCATGCCACCACCACCGCCTGGCTGGGGGTGCTGTTTCTTAATGTCATTGGACTGAGAGATTCTTGGAGGACTTCTGACACACGTCTCTCTGAGTGTTCCTGTGAGACTGACTATTCATGGAGGGATTAGATCTTGAATGCTCTGATCCAAGGAAGGAATTACTTCTTTTGGGTTCACAATATGGTGGTAATATGGGGGAGGGGTGAAAGGAAGAGGATGGTGCCCACTGGGGTGATGTCCTCCGGGTCTGTATCCTGCTCTCTTCCCTTTTATTCCCCTTTCTTTATTTCCTGGCTGCTGCGATGTTAAGTGATCTGTGATGCTCCTTGCCCTGCCAGGAAGGGAGGACAGACACCTTTCAAACAATGACCCCCAAATCAATAGTTCTTTCAGTGATTTATGTCAGGCATTCTGTCACAGCAAAAGAAAGGCTATTATGAAGTATTAATGGAGTCTCTTTTCTCATCTTCCAGCAACTGTTCAAAATACTGTAAAATTGTATTGTTTGTTTTTTGTTTTTGTTTTTGCGCATGTTTACTGTGTGTTTCTGGTATCACTTTCTGATTTAGCTCTGGTTTCCAGTATTTGATTCAAGTGAAAATATATGACTTTTTCCTTCTTGGCATTATGTTTTCCAGCTTCTTCATTAAACTCCAACTGGAGTGATTGTACTCTTCTGTTAAGGCTTTACAAGGAGCCGCTTACCTCATTTCCTAATTTCCTACAAGCAGTTTTTTGTTTTGTTTTTATCTTTCATGAGTGAGTTTGCTTCAGACTCTTGGGCTAGCGTGCTCTGCTGGAGTCCCTGTCATCCTCTTTGGTAAAATCCTTCGCTGCTTTTTACCTGTCGTCTAGCCACAAATACTTTTCAAAATCAGTTGGAAATAAGTTTCCTCTGTTCTCTAATGTCTGGAAAAGTTATTCTTTTGTTCACAGCATCTTCTTTTAATAAATATCCTAGTTGGTTCTTGATTAAGAATAATTTTCCCCCAAAAGGATGAAGGCACTCACTGCACCTCCATCTTCTGGCAACCATCACCGTGCTGAGAAGCCTAGATGCTATTGATTTTTAGTCCTTTGCAAAGGAGCATCTTTCTGTAAACACTTAGAAGAATGTTCTCTTCATATTGCTGCGATGAGAGTCGTGGGGACGTGAGTGAGAGGTGGTGTGTTCTCTCCCTAGGCCTGTGTCAAAGGGTGCTGTGAAGCGTTGTGAGACTATGGGTTGTATTTAGTAGGGGGGTTCTTAGTTTTTTGACTTAGTTGTAGCCATTGCTCATCAATAAATAAGCTTTTAACCAGAAGACGGAGCTGTTTGGTGAAGGGAGATAACCTTTCATGATTCCTCAATAATTTCTTTCACTTCACGTTTTCCAGCTTATGAATGCCTAGCAGGTAGATTTCCTAGATGTCAGCTACATTACTCATAACTGTTTTGCTCAAGGGGAGGGAAGGGTTGAGACCGAGTCTGTCTTTATAGCATAGGCTAGCCTGGAACTCTGGAGCCCACGATGGTATCGAACCCTCTATCCTCCTGCCTTGGCCTCTCACTAATGAGCTATCGTCATATCATCTAACCTTTGAAAAAATCTTCATCATTTTCATCCTTTTATATCTCTGTTCTGTTTCTGAGAGATTTACTTGCCTTTGTTCTTATGATTTTACGATATTGTTGGATTCCATAGCTGCCTGCAGCTATTATGAAGTGGGTTTCTGGAACAGAAGCTGAGGGATGGATAGGGAAGGGGCGAAAAGAAAAAGAGCCAAGACAATATTCACTGATCGAGGATGGAAACTTTAATGGCGCCAGACCTTTTAACAGTTTGGGCAAACCCTTCCCCCCAGACTCCAGGCTGAGTTCTGGTGGAAGTTGTCTAGCTTCTCTTGGAGGTCCTCGTCTTGACTGCTCTGGCAGCTGGGTGGGTCACCTGCTTAATTCAGGAATTCCTAGACCTGGAGGAACAATGAACTTAACCTTTACTTCGAGCACTCCACCCTAGGTGGAGCAGGATCCTGGCTATCTGGGAGAAGTTAACCTTGACCATAGTCAAGTACACTCTTAGCACTCCACCTAAGGATAAAAATTCCTGCTTCAACCTACTTCCCTATTATGTCCTAATGGCAGAATCCTGCCTGAAGCCAGGGATTGTCCTTGACCAAAGTCAAACTCAAACCTTGTGCAAGACTGCCCCAATATGGCTCTGTACACTATATATTTATTTTGCTTTGGCAATTGTGTTTTATATTTTTCTTTTATTACATTTCATTAAAGTAGCTATTTGTATTTTGTGGATGGCATTCCTCATCTGACTAATGCAAATCAGAACTGCCTTTCCTGACTCTCCCCTGGATAGTTTTATTTCCCAGATATCTATTACTTTTGATCATTTTTTTAATTCTATTTATTTTTCTCACATGACTAATGAGATTGGCTGTCTATACTCTGCTTTGGGAATTTAGTGTCCTGGCTAATAAATTAATGAAGAGAGCTGATGGAGACTTCTCTGCTGCTCTGTAGAGCTGTCTCTCACTTCAGCATTTATTACACTGTAACTTCTGTGCTCAAGGTCCACACCCACTTCCAGGTGCATGTGTTTGGAGTGTGGGTAGGCCATCCCCAGTCACATCTCTCTCTGTGGCAAAAATTTCATGGTGTTCTCTAGGGCCATCATTTCTCTAAGCCAGACATGCCAAGGGGGGCGGGGGGGGGGGGAACAAGGGTAGAGTTTGAAAGTAGAGAGCAGAGCTGAGGGCTCCTCTGAAGACAATGCTCCGGGGAGCTCTGCTGGTGCTCCAGGGAGCTCTGCTGGTGCTCCAGGGAGCTCTGCTCCTGGGCTCACTCATCGAGTGCCTGGTTGTTAAGTGGGAGACTCTGTGCGTGTGGAACATTTGTTCCACCTCTGCTCTGCACAGCTTTGAGCATGCTCCTTCTGATGATGCTCCTCTTAGCTTCAACGTATTCATTAGTGTCATCTACAAGTACATCCTTTAAAGCGGTTGACGGCTTTTCTTTTCTGCTTTTAGTATTACTATGGATCTACCCAGTAACAGATATCTTTATTCTTCCTTCAGAGGAGGCATAAGTACAGGTTTTCAGCTAATTTAACTAAACTCTAGCTTATGAGTGCTTAATGTATAAATTCATGCCCATATAGATTGTATCCTTGAACACTATGTATTTTTACAAAGAGAACAGTTCTCCATGATGGTCAGCTGAACCAGAGTTGGATGTTTGAGAACAGACAGACTTCAGTACTTGGGAAAGGCAGATCAGTACTCAGCAGGCCACCAATAGCCTAATTTACAGTTCTGTTATCTGAGGAAAAACTCATCCTCTGAAAACATAGATCAAGGGCTGGAGAGAATGCTCAGTGGTTAAGAGCACTGACTGCTCTTCCAAAGGTCCTGAGTTCAGATCCCAGCAACCACATGGTGGCTCACAACCATCCATAATGAGATCTGATGCCCCCTTCTTGAGTGTCTGAAGACAGCTACAGTGTACTTACATATAATAAATAAATCTTTTAAAAAAGAAAGAAAGAAAAAGAAAGCGCAGATCAAGACTGACTGTTAGTGGGTTTCCCCACACACATTTTGTGCCAGGAAGGGGATGTAGAAGACTAATTTCTGAGGATCAAATTATCTTTAGGATGTTTAAATCTGATAAGAAAAATTTAAGATCCAGTGAGGTGTGCCTGACATGTTAAGTAGCATTTGTTGTCTGAATAACAACTTCCTCTTTATTCCTTCTTCTCCTCCTCTTCTTGCTCTTCTTCTTTCTCTTCCTCTTCCACTAATAACTCAGTAAGTAGTATGTGTGGTGTCTTAGTTTGGGTTTCCATGCTATGAAGAGATACTATGACCAAGGCAACTCTCGTAAAGGCAAACATTTAGCTGGGACTGGCTTAAAAGCTTCAGAGGTTCAGTCGGTTATCATCACTGTGGGAAGCATGGCAGCGTGCAGGCAGACATGGTGCCGGAGGAGCTGAGAGTTCTACATCTTGAGCTGAAGGAGCCAGGAGGAAACTGTCTTCCACATTGGGTGGAGCCTGAGCATAGGAGACCAACCCCTCCAAGCCTGCCTACACAGTGAGACATCTCCTCCTGCAAGGCCACACCTCCTAATAGTGCCACTCCCTATGGCCAAGCATTGAAACACTTGAGTATGGGGGAGGGGTGGGGGGAGGGAGATGGGGAGGGGTAGGGGGAGAGACGGGGAGGGGGGGGCAAACCTATTCAAACCACCACATACGAACTCACAACAGTGTTGGATCAGGAAACAGGAAAAGTCCTAAAAGCAGAAATCAGCAACAAAATTAGGAGTTAACATTTCTCCCCCCCAGTGCTGTTTCTGTTTTTCTCATGGACAGTGATAAGTCACATACTATTGGCCTCTCATCGTCAGATCGCCCCACTGTCTAAGTGGCTGGTCGTCAAAGGGCAAATACTCAACCTTCGGCTGTGGGAAGGAATATAACTGAAGATGAACGATTTGCCTCCAATCTATGAACCTATGCCACCTTCATATGGAAAAAAAATGAAATAGGCCCACCAGGAAACGCTTGCATACCTGTTTGCAGTCTAGTTGTGCAAATCAGTTTTCAGCAGAGTGTTTAACAGTGGTTCTCAGCTGGAATTGATAAACCTGCCAATGCAGTACCATTTCTGGAGAACCCGGCATATCATTTACTTAGTGTGCAGTGAAGTACTTGATTTGGAGTGAGAACTCTGAGTGCTGGTGCTTGGTTCTTGACTTTGGCAGCACATTAAGGCCTCATGTTCTAAAAGTCCTGGTGTTTGCCTCAACAACTTGGCCGCTCTGTACATAGAGCCTTGTTAGTGTGTCTTAGAGCATTGCAGAATCAGGAACTAAACTCAGAGAAAGTCACAGCAAAGGAAGTAAGGTTGGGTGAAAATTCCAGGGTGAGGAGGAAGCAGAAGTTTCAACTGGAAACAGGGTGCTGCAAACAGTTTCGTGAGCAAGGGCAGATGTACCAAGAACATGCCTTCACCGTGGCAGAGAGAGGGTACAGAGCCAGACAGCAAGAGCATGCTGAGGAGGAGAGGGTGAAGCTTTGGCGGCGAGCTGTGATTGGCAGGTATAATGATGCCTGGTGATTGACAGCTCTACATCTTGAGCCCTCCCCCTCCCCCTCCCGTGCCCTACCTCCACCCCATGGCTTTCTGGTCTTTACTCTGATAAACAACTGGCAGAGGTGAAGCCATCTAAAAAAGGAGAGCAATGTATAAGAGAGTTGAATGTGCAGCAAGTTTGGAAAAACATTCTCCAGAATGAGACAGGGAAGCATTTCGGTGCATTTATAAAAAAAAAAAAAAAAAAAAAAAAAAAAAAAAAAAAAAAGACACCTTGGGGATTATTTTAAAAATCTAATTTGCAAAGGCCACTGGCATTGCTTGGATGTGTTTGTAAATCAGGCAGTTGCTTAAGTCATCTTGAACAGCTGAAGTTATAATTTCCACAAAAAGCCTCAAAATACTAAAGCATTAATTGAAAAAGAATACTTTAGAAATCTTTTTTGCAGAGTTCACTAGTCTGGGAAGGATAGAGTCAGAGCAGTTTCTTATCTGCAGGAAGAGCTAAGGTTTTGTTTTGTTTTGGTTTTTTTTTTTTTTTTTTTTTTTTTTTTTTGCATGATTACCCTGGAAAACAAATCTTTCATATGGCAAATGAATGACTCCTTGGTCTGTTGGCTTTATTAAAGGCTATCACAGACCTTTTATTTATTATGCTCTCAGTTTCCACTAAACCCTCAAACTTAAATATGAAATGTCCCACATTATTTAATATTCCAGCTATTGTTTATCTGCTCTCACGGAGCCAGGAGGGACTGGCAGACTTAGCTTTTGTTGTAATTGCTGCAAAGTGTCTGCGGCATCTGCAAGGAGCCGTTCTGGCAGAGCAGGGCTGTGCTGGTCTCTGCTCTTCTCCCGCAGGCTGGCAAATTGGGGTATTGGGCACAGATACTCCCCCAGGCCCTCCTGCCAAGCCTTAGATCACCTTTCCAGAGCAGAGGGTAATTCAATATCAGCATTTCACACAAGCTAATCTTTCCTCTGCGGCCACTGCTGAGAGCTGCTAAGAGCGGGGAGGTGGTGCACAGAGATCTGTCTCTGAAGGTCTTTGCTGATTTCAAGGTCAAGTAGGTAATTCATATGCTAGCTTAATGAGAGCAAATGCTACAGAGTTTGGAAGGAAATTGCAGACAAGGGGAGAAGTAATATTCTGGTCCCAGTTCTTGGCATACATTATCACATTTTATTCTCTTATTGCCTTGTGATAAGGAACATTATTTTACTCTTTTTCTATAAGAAGACAGATGAACACATAGGGAAACAAATTAAGCTACATGTGGGCATGCAGATGTAAATGTATAGAATTGGGGGCCCGGGCAAACAAAACCTGCCCAATTTAAGAGCTTGGCACTCTGTTCCACGGAGGCATGCCTTAGCTCTGCATGCCTGGCCAACACGGCTCTCCTCAATTCTCTTCCTGTGTGTTCCATTACTATATTAATTCTGATGTCCTTGTTTGAATGGCAGAGCTAAATGACTCTGCCCGAAATGTTGCTTCTCCATCCCTCCCACAGACGCTGCAGGTCAGCTAGGAAATCCTATTCTTGTCACGCATACACACACACACACACACACACACACACACACACACACGTCCACATACACACACAATGAATTTTGTCAGTGGTAGGATTAATTTAGCCCATTAAGTACCTTCCCATTAGGTTTGTGGCTTAACTGAAGTGTCAGAATTTGATGTCTAATGTTTTATGAATTACTGTGATAAGCTACGTCTTTGATCCTGTTTTCAAAGTTCACGTTATGACCATCTGGACATTTCCCTCTCTTGGAGGTTTTGGGACAGCAGCCAAAGCAAGTTCGGAATACTGAACAGATCAATATAGTTAAGCACATTACCATAATCCACAGACATTAAAACGTCAATAACTCATTCCCTTGACAAGCTTACATCAAACAGAAGGCTAGATGGCACAAGAGATAGATTCATTAGGTGCTCACCTCTGGGAATGGTTTCAACAGGCCGAGGTGACTTGCAAAGATGAGTCTCAGGATCTTAACTGTGCCAACTTTGTTTATTGACAACTGCGCTCTGATCACAATCCAAGCAGGCTCACAGCTTTTCCTTGAGAAGGACCGTCCTCCCTGTTTGTCTCAGCAAGCACACACTGTGTCGACATAAAAATATTTGCTCTGCATGACCAGTGTCCTAGTCCAATACATTTGGATCACAACAATTCACAAAGACGTAGCTTATCAAAGTAATTCATAACCAGTATGGAGAATTCTAAAACTCAGTGTTTCTCGGGCACCTGTTGTGTGCCTGGCACTATCATAGGCTCAGGCGAGGCAGTGAGGCACTCAGCGCAGTATAGCTGCTCCGTCTTACAGAGCTGTATTGTATTGGGAAACAAAAACAAGAATATATAAACCAAAGACAACCCCAGGTAAGCAGATGTACCATAATGAATACATCAGTGAGCTTTGAATAATGCATTAAAGAAAGCTCAGGAGGGGACAGCAGCGTAAAGTGCGGGACACATGGGACAGATTGTGAGTGGCATCCTGAGGGCCCACTGTGCCAGAGAGCAGCCACGGGGCAGTTCAGAGAAAGGAGCTCTGCATGAAAAGAAGCAACCGGCTGGAGTCGAGGAAGACAAACGGCCTGACCATGGGCAAGTAATGCTTCCATAAGGAAGCGTCAGTTAGATGAGTCACAGTACTGGTGTTGTCTCTGACCAGTAAGTGTGATGTTGTTAGTTACGACTCTTTTTTTTGTTTGTTTTTGTTCTACACAGGTTTCTCTATATAGCCCTGGCTGTCCTGGAACTCATTCTGTAGACCAGGCTGGCCTCGAACTCAGAAATCCACCTGCCTCTGCCTCCCAAGTGCTGGGATTAAAGGTGTATGCTACCACCGCCGCCCAGCATGACACATTTTTAAAATGTGAATGTATGTGAGGTGTATGAGTGTATGAGAGTGTGTGTGTGTGTGTGTGTGTGTGTGTGTGTGTTTGCATTTGAGGAGGTCAGAGAACAAGGACACTCACTCATTGGTCCTTGCCTTGCCACTTTTGATTGAGTCAGGGTCCTTTGGCGTCTTTGTGAGTCAGGTTAGCTGGCCTATGAGCTTTTAGAGATTCTCAGGTCTCTGCTCCCTATTCCTGTAGGCATCTTAGGGTTATGCACAATTCACTACTGTGTCCGGCCTTCGCTTGCCTTCTGGGACTATGAATGCAGGCTGTCTGATTTCACAGCAAGCACCTTTACCCCGTGAGTGTTCCCCCTATCCCCTGTGATTCACTGGGTGGTGATTTTGTTTCCCAGGGACCATTTGATAATGTCTGGAGATAGTTTTGATTTAGGGATTTTGGGGATGAAGGTGCTACTGGCACCTATTGGGTAGAAGCAGGAGATGTTGTTAAACATTCTACATTGCTTAGACAAACCGCCCACAACAAAGAAATGATCAACCTAGAATGTCAGCAGTGCTGTTGTTGAAAAAAAACCAACAACCCAGGATGACCCTGATGACCTGCACAGCAGTTGATTGACAAGGAGGGGAGTGGAGGGCTGGGGCGGACCCTAAAGGAGCAATGGATGTTTGGATTAGAACGGCATCAGTGGAGGTGAGGAGAGTTGATCTGCTGATGAGTTAGTTGGCCATAAAAAATAAAGGGAAAGAAGCTAAGGATGATTGTTGGCTGTTGAGTCATTATGGGGCAGAATAGTTGAGGGTGAGAGGGCAAAGGTCAAAGGCACCGTGGAAGCCGAGTTCCCCAGTGGAGCTATCTAGTGAGGAACCTGAAACTAAATACCGGTGCCAATTGTCAGCATGTAAGCAGTAGCTGAGGCCAGACATATATAAGGTTACTTAGGAAGGGATGATGGTTAGGAGGAGAAGGAGAGGCTGTTTTCTCTCCAGTATTAGTTAGGAGCTAAGCTGAGGAGAAACCGCAAGCAAGGAACCCAGGAGATAGGCAGCTGCAGAGTTCAGAAAGACATGGGACAGGGCAAATGATGCTGTCCTCTATGCAGAATGTTCCAGTAAGGGGAGCGTGACAAGAACCCAGGATTCAGCTGGCTTGCAGGACATCTGTGACATAGACCACAGAATCTTCACTAGATTAGCATTTAGTATTGTGTTCTTGCTGGAGTGTTGAAGACAGCAGGCATTTCTAGTAATTGTAACTTGATGGCTGGACACGGTAGTACCCATCTGTGGGGCTGGTTGTTTAGAAGGCTGAGGTAGGAAGATCACTTGAGCCCAGAAATTCAAGACTAGGCTGGGAAACATGGTTTCTGCTCCTTTTCGAATATTAGATTTATTTAAATAAATATTATTTAATGGAGAAGCAGAGAAATGGGGCAACATCGGGGATTTCAATATATCAAGTAAATAATTTCCCAGAACCACTGAAAGGCCATTGAAACTCTTAGTGGTTTTAAGACACTTGTGAAAGCTCTGTACAAAATAGATTTGACTTTAACAAAAAAGGAAATGTCCTCAGTTCATCAGGAGGGCATAAGGCTCACACTCTGTGCACCCTCTCTTGTGGTTTTGAAATGATAAAAACCACATCACTGTCATTTTAAGATCTTTGGCTTTGGGCAAGTTGCTTAAACCATCACATTTATAAAACAGTCGAGGCTAGCACCAAGACTAAATAAAATAATGGTAACAAACTGTGTGTGTCACACACAGGGTCCCCATGGCACTTCCTTGTAGACCTTTCACTGTGGACTTTTCTGAAGTAGCCATGCCACAGCTCAATGCTGGGACATTGCACAAAGCAGTGCTGGTCTCCAGGGGAGGCTGTGCTGCTGTCTATTTCCCCTGAGATGCCTTCTTACCACATAGAGTACACAGCTCAGAGCATGATGGATTTTCAAACTATGAAGCTGTTGAAGTTAGGCTGTGTCCTATTCTAGGTCATTAATTGGTGTATGGGATGGATTCTTTTTTCAGACAGTGGCCTCCCTTGGCCTGAAAGACTCCATTTTTAAAACCTTGTTATTGATTCTTTATGAGTTTCACACCATGCACTCCAGTCTGATTCATCTCTCAGTTCTTTCCTATCTGCTGTCTACCCTGGCAAGCTCCCTGCCCCCCACAAATAAAATTAAAAACAAAGATTAAAAAATAAAATAAACAAACCATAGAAAACATCTTGTCGTGGAAGTTGTGTTATGTCACAGTGTGTCACACAGTACACCCTTTTGTCCACACGTCTTTACTTGCAAATGTTCATTGCAGGGAGTCATTGGTCTGGTTCAAAGCCTCTAGATTCTGCTATACCACCAATGCTGGATTTTTGCTGGGATTCTCCTGTTGTTGTCCTGTGTTACATATATCCCATAGCTTTGGATCTGTAGGACCAGCCTTTTCATACACTCTAGCAGTTCCTAGATTGAGGTAGAGGTTGAGGTAGACCAACTCACAGCCCTGGATCCGGCCCTGGGTGATGACTGAGCTGGTCAGATTGCTAGCTCTTTTGTACACACACCACACAGGTGAGCTCTCCAGCACTGCCCAGGCTAGCTTACCCAGTGTCATACCTGGCAGGGACCAGGGTTAGCTCTTTCTCTCTCATGCCCTTAGGGTGAGTTCACCCATCTACACCACTCTACTGTGCTGCCCAGCAGAGGTGCGTGGCCTAGTCTCTCAAGTACTTCAGCCACAGGAGCTAGGCCAGCTCTCCTGCTCTTATATGCCCAGGACTGGCTTTCCTGTGCCTTTGCCATCAGGTCCAACTCTACTGTGCTGCCCAAGCAAGGTGTAGGGTCCACTTTCGAAAGTGCTGCAACCAGTGAGGGCTAGGGCCAGCTCTGCACAGCTCTTGGACATTATGTGGTCCTGGGTGGCTACCCAGACTAGAAATGTATACAAGGTATTTAGTGGTAATATGAGCTACAGACATTGAGAGCCTTATGCTGCATGGCCAAGGACCCATACATGACCCTCGATAGCAGCACAGGCTGGGACTTCACCCTGGCTTCAGGTGGTGGGGCAGGCTACTCACAGCAAGCCATTCTTCTCCATCTCGTATCTCCAGTTCCACCTCGCTTCATGATGCTGAAACTTCAGACTCTCTTTCTCTCCCATCTGCCTGACACCTACTTGCACGTTGTAGTGTTCCCACTGCAGGTGGGCCCTCGGCTGGAGGGACTCAGGGTGACCTCCTCTGCCTGCTATGTGGTGTGACAACAGGAAGACTCCTGGGTGTGTCCTCTGCCCACGCAGTGTGGCATGGCAGCAGGAGGGCCTGTGTGTGTCTGTAGCTTACCTGTGCAGTGTGGCATGGCTGCAGGAGGGCCTGTGTGTGTCTGTAGCTTACCTGTGCAGTGTGGCATGGCTGCAGGAGGGCCTGTGTGTGTCTGTAGCTTACCTGTGCAGTGTGGCATGGCTGCAAGAGGGCCTGTGTGTGTCTGTAGCTTACCTGTGCAGTGTGGCCGCAGGCTGACCTCTGGATGTCTTCTGCTCACCAACTTGGCCAGGAGGCAGACAGGGCTCTGGACATCTTCTTTCCCTGTGCCATGCAGCATGGTGACAGGCAGGCCTCTGTGTGTCCCCACCTACCCACACCTATTGGCATGGCTGACTCATTTTTTTAAAATATTTTTTCGTACAGAAAAGTTTGTCAATAGAATTAAATTGAAGACCCAGACATAAATCTACACAGGGAGATGAAAGATGTTCCGATAGAGGCAGAGAAACATGGAAGCACATAGCAGTGTTTGAAATCGTCAGTTTAGACTAAATAAATTGATGAACACCTGGTTTTTGATAAAGGGAAACAGAAATACATACTGGGAAAAGGGCACCATCTTCAACAAATGGTTCTTATCAAACTGGTTAGCTGTATGTGGTAAAATGCAAACAGACCCATACTTATGCTGCACAAAACTCAAAGACCTCAAAATAAAACCAGATACAACAAACCTGATGGAGAAGAAAGTTGAGAATAGGCTTGAACTCATAATTGCAAGAAAAGCCTTTCTGAATAGGACACCATTAATATAGGCACTGAGATCATCAATTAATATATGGGACCTCGTGACACTGAAAGGCATCTATCAGGCATAGGACACCATCACTTGGACAAAGTGGCTGCCTATAGAATGGGGAAAGATTTACTTTTCTTAAATGAACTCCATACTCAGTAGAGGACTAATATCTAAAATATATAAAGAATTTAATAACTAGATTTAAAAACGCACAAACAAATAATCCAATTAACAATGGGGTGCAAATCTAAACACTCAGATCAATGCCTTCCTTCTTCAGCCATGGTCAGAGAAGATTCCTCCTGCAGCAGCAATAGGGAACAAATACAGAGACCCACAGTCAGATACTACACAGAGAGAGACCTTGGAACACATAGCTCTAAAGGGATGTCTCCATCAAATCCCTCCCCACAGAGCATAGGAAGAGGAGGCAGAAAGTAAAGTGTACATGGGTCTATGGGTCATTTGTGTATATATTATAGATTCAGTTTACTATTTGTATGGGACTCCTGAGTGTGTTAATGAGTGTGTCTCTGATTCTTGTGCCTTCTCTTGAGGCTCTTTTTCTTATGTCAGTTTGCCCCGTCCAATTTTGATGTGATGTTTTTTTCTTTCTTTTATTATATTTTACATTGTCATGTTTGAGTGTTGTGTTTTAGAAGTCTGTAGTCAGGATATATTATATGAGAAATGAATCTATTATATTAGGGTACTCTAGAGTCACAGAACTTATTGATAGTCTCTATACAGTAAGGGAATTTGTTATAATGACTTACCGTCTGTAGTCCAACTCGCCAACAGTAGGCAGCAAGAAGGGAAGTCCAAGGATCTAGCAGTTACTCAGTCCCACAAGGGTAGAAGATTCCAACATATGTGCTGGCAGGGGAAGAAGAGGGATCTTCCTCCTTCCAATGTCCTTATGTAGGTCTCCAGCAGGTGTGGCCCAGATTAAAGGTGTGTGCCACCATGCCAGGATCTGGGATTTGTTTTGTCTCAGGCTGACCTTGAATGCAGAGATCTTCTTGCCTTAATCTCATGGTATTCATAGCCACTATGCTCCAAGATCTCCATGCCTAGATCCAGGTCAGAAACTGTCTTCCAGCCTCAAGATCTGGATCACAGGCGAGTCTTCCAATTCTGGACTGTATTTCATTCCAGATATAGTCAAGTTGACAACCAGGAATAGCCATTACATCTATTTTCAATAAAAAGGGGTTAAAGAGCTAGATTTATCTTTTTAATCTGTGTTGTTATTTTTCCTTTGTATATTTACCTGTATGTATCTTGTGCCCACACCAAGGTCAAAAGAAGGTGTCAGATCATCTGGAACTGGAGTGATGTATGATTGTGAGCCGTCATATTGGAAACTGAAACTCGAAGAGCAGCAAGCACTCTTGACTTGGGCCATTTCTCAGCTCTGAAACTCTCTATTTTGTCAACAGCTTTTGAGGACAGAGATGACTATGAAATTGGTAGAAACACAAGTGGCACCATCTGTCCAGTGGTGCTCCTGTAGTACAGACTGACCAATGACTTATTCCTAGGAATACGAAGAGTCCCATTCTATACATTTACCAGGGCATATTAGCACATGGCATATTGAAATTACATCAGGAAAACCATGCTTGAAACTTACTGGCAGTTAGGCTGAAGAAAGAGAGGGGCAACTCCCTTGCGTGACCTGCATCAAGAGGTGGACACTTTGCTGGCAGAACAAATTGCCATCTGACCACTCAGTATATTCATCAAAGAATGGACGGGCAGAGAGCTTTCTGTTGTCCCAAGCACTTTGTTTGCTTCAGCCCCTGCTGTTGATGAGGCCAGTTTGAATCCCCATCCCCTTTCTGAACCTGTCATCCATCCATCTGCTCAGTCCCAAGCTTACCCAGAACTTTGCTTGCTCTGTAGTTCACCTCTAACCCTTTAGCCTGACTCTATGGTCAGCAGCGGCCAACAGCTCAATGGTTCTCCTGGCTTCTTCTGCAGCTCCGATAGTTTCAACATATCATCATTGGGACTGCTTTGGCCTCTCAGGCCTCTGTGAAACTCCTTCCTTGCCTGTTTAATTCTTCATGCCATTCCATTATCAGCACAAATATGCACATATATACACACATACATATATAATATACATATATTTACCATGTGATATGTAATATATGACCTGAAAGTTAATATAAAAAATTAAGATAGGAATGTCTGTGTTGGGGATGGAAAGAAGGCTTAGTGGCTATGAGCATTTCTTCTGAAGGACCTGGGTCACATTGTTAGTACCCACATGACAACTCACAATCACCTGTAACTACCCAGGGGATCTGGCCTCTGTAGGCACCACCCATGCTTGTGGTACACAGACACACATTCAGGCAAAACACCCACACACAAAATGAACAAACAAGCAAACAAAAACTAAATAAATTAAACATTTAAAAATGTATGTTGTTGCCTAGACCAGAGTTATCAAGAATAGTGGGAAATCTTTGGCAATGTGCTGCCAATGAAACTCTCATGCCTTAAAGATGTCTTCTCCTCCAATAGATTCTGACACTGTGAAAAGACAGAAACAAGTTTCCCTATGTCTGGCAGAGTACACTCACGACAGAAGTATCTAAGTAACATCAAAATGAGGTAAGGGTTGTGCCTGTGGCTTCTGGGGTTTAGTCCATGACATTATGGAAAACCAAATACGTAAGCTATGACATTTTTGAGGAGAGAAGTCAACTACATTTTTGGTTTAAAGCTTCCATACTGCCAGGACCATAAAGGGTTCCCCAATCTTCCAACCATAAATTGAAGGTTTCACTAAGAAAAAAGAAAAAAGACCAACAATTACCTTAAGCCTTGGATCATTACTCCAAACACAAGTGAGCCAATACGAGTATTTCCAATCTGAAAGATGATTCCTGACCCAATACTGAGTTTGCTGCGGTGAAAAGGACATACGTGTTGATTCATATTCTTATTCTGGGAACATGGAAGACTAGAAGGTAACTGCAGTGCTTAAAGCTTTGTGTATTTAGGCAAAGCAGTCAGCTCCAGAGCACGAACCCCTAGGCTTCCTGTGCTCATCAGTGGAGAAAGCAGAGTGGCCCACTCCCAGTGCGTCATCAAGAGAGCTAAAGGTTTCTGGCTTTGCTTTTAAAGTTTAGATGTTTGTTGTGTTAACTTTTCCTGGAGGTGTGAGCAAACCCATGTTCACTGCAGAGCTCCAAGCGGTACTCAACCTGTGGGTCATCCCCCTTTTGGGTTCTAACAACCTTTCCACACAGGGTACCTAAGATCACCGGAAAACAGATATTTACATTACGATTCATAGCAGTAGCAAAATTATCCAAGTGGTAATAATGTTATGGTTGTGTGTGGGGGGGTCACTACAGTGTGATGAACTGTATTAAAGGGTCACAGCATTGGGAAGGTTGAGAACCACTGGGCTAGAACGATGATTCAACAGGAAAGCTTTTATCAGGCTTACAAGCACAGATGAGAGGTTTCTTAGAGGAATGCAGGTGACCCCCGAATGGCTGACATCACTTCTAGTTACCACCAAGTGGGTGATGCCCACATGACGGCTGCATCACGAAGTCCCTATTTCAGTTGACCTTACTTGTCCTGCACAGTCTAGCATCTCCCAAGCTTGGGATGGGTAGGTGGAAGTTAATTCTTCCAGGTCTCGATGCTGTGTCCCTCCCCTTCCCACTTTATCAAAGACAAGACAAAGCTTGTCTTTGAGGTATGTGATACTTTATATCAGTTCTACTTTGAGCGTCTTCTCCATCACTGGGACTACCTTTTCTTCAGCAGTGTTCACACCCACCAGACACCCAGTTCTCCATCATCATCAAGTATTGTATTCATCAGACCATGCTGATGTGCACCTACTTGGGTGGCTGTAAGTCTGTCCTCTGGAGGTGCACAAAGCCAAGCTAGGTCCTCCTTGCGGGCAGACACGGCACAAACATGGTCTTCCTCATAGACAGGGGAGGCTGAAGAAAGGTGTGGTCTGGTGAGACGCTGCCTCCAGGGGAGATGAAGAGGTGAGGAGGTCGTGGGTGATTCCTTCAGTTAGCAAGAACTGAGTTTCACGGGAAGGCTCAGACCCTATGGACGAATTATGGATGTGAATTCAATCCTTACAGTTGACAAAAAGAATGCCACATGTTTTCCTATCCCAGTCCCAATTCTGTCGCTACAGTCCTACCTTGTTTACGTTGAAATGGATGGAGCATTTGAGATGACTGTGTGAATATTCTGGGAAGTACCTAATCGAAGATGAGGACACGCTGCGCTTGGAGAAAGGCAGAGAACGGACTTTACAGTGTCTTCCCTCAGGAAGGTCCACCATGAATGAATCCTGTCTGCCATGGAGCTTGCTGTGTACTCCAACTTCAGGGCCACAATCTGACCAAAGCCAGCTCTGCTGCCCATGCTCAACAAGCCAAGAGTAAGAGACTAAAATACTGGAAAGGAAAAAAATATTCCATGTGGCCACATTGGGATGAGAGATAAGGATGTTCAGAAAATCCCTGAAGTGAGGGGGTTTGACATGATTTCAGAGTTTAAATAGAGGCCAATGACCTAACCCTAACCCTAACCCTAACCCTAACCCTAACCCAAACCCTAACCCTAACCCTAACCCTAACCCTAACCCTAACCCTAACCCTAACCCTAACCCTAACCCTAACCCTAACCCAAACCCTAACCCTAACCCTAACCCTAACCCAGGTGGAGGTTTGGTTCCACCCACCACTGACTATCATTGTCTGGGCTTCAGTTCCATCCTGTGTGTGTGTGTGTGTGTGTGTGTATGTGTGTGTGTGTGTGTGTGTATGCGTGCATGTGTGTACGTGTGTGTATGTGTGTGTGTGTATGCGTGCGTGTGTGTACGTGTGTGTGCGTGTGTGTGTGTGTGTGTGTGTGTATGCGTGCATGTGTGTACATGTGTGTGTGTGTGTGTGTGTGTGTGTGTGTGTGTGTTGGGGAGGAGTGGGGAGGTTGTCTAACAAGTTGGTAGAACTGCTGGAAATCTTTCTTGGAGACAAGTTCTCCCTCTGGCTGCCATCTTTTCCTTCTCCCGGCCTGACATTCCTCAAGCTATTCCAGTTTCTTTGGGGTCCATTGTTTCAATAGTCTAATAGCCAGACTGATGCCATAAGAGCCTCCTTAGATAGAATGTTTTCATTTCAGCTAGGCTGGCTACAACTGAGGCTTTAGAAATAGGAATGGCTCTCCAAAGCCACTGAGTTAACAATGGTGGCAATTACATAGGATCTGGCTAGAGCTTTCTTCCTGCAAACTTCTGAAATAGCTTTAGAAAGGGTTTTCAAATACCTTTAGTCTCATGAAGGGCATGAGACGTTTCATAGTCTTCAATATTACCAAAATCTGTTCCAAAGATCTCTTCTCCCTCCCTCTTTCTCTCTCTCTCTCTCTCTCTCTCTCTCTCTCTCTCTCTCTCTCTCTCTCTCTCTCTCTCTCTCACACACACACACACACACACACACACTCACACATACACACACACACTCACGCACACGCACACGCACATGCACATGCACACGCACACTAAATATGACAGTTTGTTTTTAATACAACAGTGACTTCTCTGGACCTCTTGGCTACCCTTCATTCAAACAGAAAGTTCATTTCAGAATGACAAAACTACCAGCAGTATACTGAGCTATGACGTACATTCACTGAAAGAAAATAATGATAGGTAGGTGACACTCCGAAAAGATAGTTCCTCTGTGAGTATCCAGCCTGTAAATGCCTCTGTTTCCTCAGATGAAATGATAAAATGAGAACCACACCCAAGCTGCTCGAATACAGGGCTCACGAAGCCTTCTCTTTACTAACTGTCCCTAAGCCCAGGCCTGGAAGCTTTTAGCCTCTGTACAATCCAATCTTCTAAGCTGACTGAATCTGGCTTCTCTTCATTTCTGACTGAATTGTTCTGCTTGACCTCATACTAACATTGGCAAGGTAAGGGTCTGAGCATGGTTGGATAATGATACCCCAGGTCTCAAAAAGTCTGCAACAGCAAAAGAGCGTTTGTTTATTCAGCAGAATTTTCTGCATGCAGGGGTTTCACCATTTGGAACTAGAAGGCCCCACTTTTGTTGCAAGGATTCCAGGGAGGGGTATGAGTCCTTCTACCTTGATTGGTCAGCCATATATCTAGGGGGGTGCTTACTCATTCTAGATACTAATTTTTTGCTTCAGGCCAGATGATAAGAAGTCCTCAGATAAGCTGCCCAAGGCTGTGGCTGGCTGACCACAGGTTCCTGGATCTGGGTTTTTATTTCTGGGAAACAGAAACTTAGGCCTAGCCTCCCAAACTGCCAGTTTGTAGCCTGTCATGGAGTCAGCCTGACTCTGCCTAACTCAGTTCTCTCAGCCACGTGTTCTAATCTTCTAACCCTATCATTCTCTGGTTGGTTGTGTCTAGCTTGTTCTCTCTGTAACCTTTCTCTTCTCTGTAAAACTGCCTCAGTAAAGCTGCCACACACACCCAAATCACCTCCCCCCTCTCTCCTGCTGCTGCTGCTGCTGCTGCGAAGTAGCCTCTCTTTCCTGTGTTGTTCTCATAAGAGTTGAGTATATCCTATGTCTGGCTCATTCTGTCAAATCTCCCTCTGATTCCTCACTTTGTCGGCCCCTCAATTAGACATCACTTTCAAAGATGGCTGCCCATCCTGTAATCCACAGCCAGATCATACTGTAATCCATTCTGGATGGATCAGATCTTTGGATGTGATCTCTTGCCAGAGCAGCCATGTTGCTGGATTACAGTTCTTCTACACCAGCCAATGCTGAAGTGATGTGTAGAGGGGAGGTGACCTGCAGTTGTGCCATACGGATGACGTTTCATAGCCAACTTGGTACACCCACCATTTTGTATGGCTTGGTGCTTAGCTTTGCAAGAGTGTAGCCATCCTGCTTCTGCCTCCATGGATGCGGTACTAGTTCTGTGGAGTGGGAGTCTCATTTTCCACATAGGCAAGAATATTCACAGTTCCTTTTTTAGGATCATGTCCAGTCATGCCTCTCCTCTAAGATGCTGGTCACCCTAAGTGAAGAAATCAGGCTGTCCATACCCAAAGTACTCCTCTCTGGGACAGAGCTAGGAAGTGACACTATGTTGTGGCACTTTATGGCATATGGCTTCTCCAAGTTCTTTGTCATATAGCCTATACCAGAATAAGTCACATGGGTGGAACTTGCCACCAACTCTGAAAGGATCTAAATGCCTGGTAATTTTCTCTGTCTGGAGCATTTCTCTAAAGGACCTCTTCTAGGTTTCCCCATCATTCTGTCTTTTGCAGTTTTCTTTTAAACTATACCTCTTAATGAAACTCCTCTCTGGGCTTTAGAGGGAAACTTCTCTTTTGTTTTGAGTCTCCAAACATGTCCCCTCTGCTATAATGTACTGTTTTGGTTTGGATGAGAAAGGCCCCCACAGGCTCATATATTTGAATTCTTGGGCTTTAGTTGGTGGAGCAGTTTGGGAAGGATTAGGAGGTGTGGCCTTGTTGAAGAGGTGTGAATGTTTACTGAGGATTCAAAAGCCCACTCCAAGCCCAGTCTCTCACTCTCTGCCTGCAATAGACAAGATGTGAGCTCTCATCTACCAATCCAGCACTGTGGGTATCTGTCCCCATGTTTCCCACCATAATGATCATAGACTCACCTTCTGAAATCATAAGCAAGGCCTCAATTAAGTGGGTGCTTTCTTTTATAAACTGTCTTGGTTGTGGTGTCTCTTCACAGCAAAAGAAAGTAATTAAGAGATGAACTAAGTCTTTTAACACTTTCCCACCCCAAGTTCTGGTCACAGCTCCCATGGCCAGGAGACTCTCCTAATAACACTTACACTTGAAGGTAACTTGTAATGTTCCTTGTTCAAAACAACACATATGTTGCTTTCTCTTTTTTCTAACATGGACATTTTCTCTTTTTTTTTTTTTTGGTCACAATTTTATATCATCTTCCCTTTTTTTCTGCTTTAGATTCATTTTTTTATCAGCCAGTTAATAGTGATCAAGCAATGGCTAATTTTTATGTCAACTTTACCCACACTTGAATCATCCAAGAGGAGGGAGCCACCTTTGAGAAAATGGCTCTATAAGATCCAGTTATAGGTAAGTCTATTGGGCATTTTCTTTATTAATGATTGATGGAGGAGGGCTCAGGCCATCCTGGGTGGGGACACCCCAGGGCTGGGGTCCTGAGTTCTGTAAGAATACTTTAAGAAGACTGAGCAGGCCACGGGAAACTTGTAAACAGCACTCCTCCATGGCCTCTGCATCAACTCATTCTTCTGGATTCCTGCCCTGCCTTCCATCAATGATGGATTGGGACATGGAAATATGAGACAAAGAAGTCTTTCCTCGAGTTGCTTATGATCATTTTGTATCACAACAATAGACACCCTGACTAATGCAAACAGCATGTACTTTTCTAATTTAGAGCTCTGTAACAAGCTAAACACATGTCCTTTCAGATAATAGCAGCAGAACGTTTAGGAAGTTGGGTAGTGACTGAAATATAGGGCTGGAGGTAGAGGTTAGTGTTAAAGTACGTGCTTAGCATGCACAGGCCTAGGATTGACCCCAGCACTGTCACACACGTGTGTGTGCACACATACACACACACTCCACAATTCACATATGCACATGTGCACACATACACACCATACCACATATACACATACACGAGTGTGCACACACTCACAATCATATATATATACATATACATACATATATATATACATGTACATATGTGTATTTGTGTATATGATTATATATGTATATATGTATATATCAGAATCTTTTTATTATAATTTTTATTTTCTATATTCTATGTTTACATTCCAAATGATTTTCTCTTTCCCAGTTCCTCCCTCCCCATAAGTTCCCTAAGCCCTCTTCCCTCTGCCCATTCTCCTAACAACCCCCTCCTACTTCTCTGTCCTGGTAATCCCCTACAATGCTGGAAGAAGCCTTTTCAGAACCAGGGACCTCTCTTTCCTTCTTCTTGGGAGTCATTTGATATGTGAGTTGTGTCTTGGGTATTCAGAGTTTCTGAGCTAATATCCACTTATCAGTGACTGTATTCCATGTGTGTTCTTTTGTTATTGGGCTACCTCACTTAGGATGATATTTTCCAGATCCAACCATTTGCCTAAGAATTTCATTAATCCATTGTTTTTCATTGCTGAGTAGTATCCGATTACGTAAATATATCACATTTTCTGTATCCATTCCTCCACTGAGGGACATCTGGGTTCTTTCCAGCTTCTGGCTATTAAATAGGTTCAACCACTCTGGAAATCAGTCTGGCTGTTCCTTAGAAAACTGGGCATGACGCTTCCAGAGGACCCTGCAATACCACTCCTGAGCATATACCCAGTGGATTCCCTGGCATGCAATAAGGACACATATTCCACTATGTTCATAGCAGCCCTATTTATAATATCAGAATCTTTAAGACACCTCAGCAACAGAGCAGACCCACAAGTTTGTAAATCAGTAGTTCATTACAGAGTAGTTACAGCAATCCTTCACTTCCTAGGTAGCGTTGACTGCATCTACAGAGGAACTAACCCCTTAGCTCCACATCTGTCTGGAAGTTCACACCACACGTTCACGTACTCTGTGCTTCTCTTTCTGTTGCACTGACAGCTTTTTTCCACTCCTTCCAAGCTGATAACATTTGGTCTTTCCAGAAGGCAAACTGAAGCTTCTGGATTAACTTGATTAGATCCCGAGCTAAATCCCTGGAGCTCCAGAGCAGAAAGGACAATGCTGGCTGCCCAGCCTTACTCCCTCAGTTCCCAGATCAGAAACCTGAGGGCAAGGCATAGGTGGCTACAGCAGGCCCAGGGATTAGGGCAATCAGCTGCCTTGTCATTCTCTGTTCCTCGAGCACTGCGTGAAGGTCTGGTATGCACAGCTCCTGGGCTGGCATCCTGAGCCCTGGCCATTCCAGATAGCTGCAGGAGTCTCCAGTGTGTCAGGTTGGGTCCTGCCTCTGATCAGGACTTTGATCAGGAAAGCTTCCTTACCCAGACCCTGTACCCACCACCACCACCACCACCACCACCATCACCACCACCACGGCACTTCAGAAGCTGAGTTCACTCTCATGGTTTGGCTAGAGTGTTAATCTTACTTGTCGTTCACAAGTACAATGTACAAGTACACACATCCCAATGGTGTTATCCATCACTATCATCCCTGCAATACACTGTGTACCAGATCTGTTGCTCTCTACTTTCAAACAGGGCAGTTGGGGCTCAGAGATGAGCTATTTGTAAGAAGTTCTGCAAGTAAAGTAGACCCCCTCCCTCCAGAGAGGCCAGAGCCACGGGTAACCACTGACCATGATGCTGTGTGCTAGGACATTGCACAGCACCTGGCGCACAGCACCTGATATGTGTGTGCTCAGATCCACATGTTTTTCTTTTCCCACCAGAAGACCCAGTCAAAGGAATGGCTTGGGCTTTGTCATCTTTTTTTTTCCTCCACGTGCCTGGCAGTTTCTTTCCGGGTGTGCTGTCTCTATCTGCTAACTGAAGCGATGAATGCATGACATATAACCACTTTGCTTAAATGCCTCTTAAAACAGGGTTCCCAGCCAGTCCTTGCATAAAGACCATCTATAAATGAGTAGACAGGAGTTGTGAACTCTATGAACAGAGGTTGACATCCCTTGATAGACAGTACAGATCGCTGATAAAAGGGCCGGAGGATAAAATAGGACACCCTCAGTCAAACAGTGGATGGAGCTTGGGGACTCTTATGGAAGAATAGGAGGAAGGATTGTGGGCTCTGAAGGGGATAGGAACTCCGCAGGAAGACCAACAGAGTCAGCTAACCTGGACCCTTAGGGCTCTCAGACTCTGAACCACCAACCAAAGAACATACACAGGTTAGACCTAGGCCTCTCCGCACATATACACTGATACACAGCTTGGTCTTCATGTGGGTCCTGAACACCTGGAGTGGGTGCTATCCCCAAAGCTGTTGCCTGTCTGTGGGCTATGTTCTTCTAGCTGGGCTGCCTTGTCTGGCCTCAATGGGATAGGAAGTGCCTAGCCTTGCAGAGACTTGAAGTACTGGGGTTGGGGTAGGGGGTGGGGGGGCTACCTGTTCAGAGGAGAAGGGATGGGGGAGGAATCATGGATGGGGAGGACTGGGAGAGGGGGCAGTTAACGAATGTAAAGTGAATAAATAAAAATTTACATTAAATTAAAAAATAAAACCAATCATTTCTATCAGTTAATATGGAAACTTCACATTTCCTCTTCCTCTCTCCCTCCCTCCCCCCCCCTCCTTTTCTTTGTTGCTGAGAATTAAAACAAGAGAAGAAGGAACAGAACATGTCGCACTAGCGTTGTCCTTGGTAAGCTGGACGCAGAGCCTGTTCAGTAGTCGCTTGGCTTCTGTGAGACTCTGGCATATGAGACAGGGTGTAAAACAGCTCGTTCAACTTCAAAGCAGCTTCGGAAATGCTCCCTAAGGCCTTTCAAATGCCACATTCTGGGATTCTAAACTTTGCCAGGTGGTCTGTAGGCTGATATAAAATAAAGGTCATATGAAAAAAAGCTATTTGGGGATTCTGAAAAACATGCATTTATTCATATATATGACTGGAAACTAATACACACATATGTGAGACTAAAAATTGGATTTAAAAGAATTTTTTAAAGAAATTGAACCTATGCTTCTTTTCCAGGGTAAAATCTCTAAAGACTGTGTTGGTTATGATATGGTGTGTGTGTGTGTGTGTGTGTGTGTGTGTGTGTGTGGTGTGTGTGGTATGTGGTGTGTGTGTGTGGTGTGTGGTGTGTGTGTGTGGTATGTGTGGTGTTGTATGTGTGTGTCTTGTGTGCGTGTTGTGTTTGTGTAGTATGTGTATGTGTGTGTGTGTGCTGTTGTGTGTGTTATGTGTGTGTGTGTGAGTGTGTGTGTGTGTGTGTGTGTGGTATGTGTGTGGTATGTGTGTGTGTGTGGTGTGTGCTTGGTGTTGTGTGGTGTGTGTGTGTGTGTGGTGTGTGCATGTGTGTACTACAGTCCAAGACTGGAGATCAGAGGACAACTTGAGGAATTTAATTCTCTCCTTCCACTCTATGGCTCCCTAAGGGAATGAACTTAGGTTGTCAGTATTCTTAGTCTTTACAGACTGAGCTATTTGGCCAATCAGAATATTCTTCATTGTATAAAGAAATCATTTATTTGGTTAAATTTTAAATTATTATAATTTATAACTTTCATGGTGGTTTAATGAAATATATTTTGTTTTAAAAAAGCACTGATAGCAAAAACAATGGATTTTAACATAATTGATCGTTATTGAGTTGGGGGCTACTTTGTTTTCGGCTTTGAAGCATACAGTGTCCCACAGAGAAACATACAATGTATAAGTTCCCACAGATACGATTGTCCCTTGAGACAACTCATGTCCATAGCTCAGAACAGCATGAACTTCGTTTTATCCTTTATTGCTTCCCATCTTAAGTTTTACATAGTTTCCCATACTATGTTTTACATAGTGAAGAACAGCAGAATTTCCCACTTGATGTTCTAATTTGCATTTTCCTTGATGACTAATATGGCACACCAGATAGGAAATCCTTGCATTTTTCCATCTCAGTGAATCCTAACCTAGTTTTTTGTCTTGTTTTTGTGAATTGGGAAGCCTCACAGTTACAGATGAGAAGAGTGTAAGGTTGGCTTGTCCTCTTTCTCAAGACGGCCATATTTTTGAGATTATCCATTTTGCAAAATGTCAGTTCACATTCCACTCCATCAACTTTGCTGTAATGGGAAGTCACGCAAGTGTTGCCTGAATCAGTCTTTTAAATTCTCGAGTCTGCCTCAGACGGCAGGATTCATGGCGGAGATTCTGTGTACCACGTGCTCCCATTTAAGATATTCTGAGTCTCTCACTTGTAGCAGGCTCCGAAATGGTGTGACTCTGGGTCTGCCTTTCTGCTGAAGTGATACACGACTTTGCCTTGTTTCCTGAAAGAATGCATTTTCTTCCCAGAGCATTGAGAGATAGTTTCATGTCTCTGCATTTGTACCAACAAGGAGGAAGCAATTATTCATTTCTATTTCTTCTCCGTCACACTAGTTGACAAGCTAATTTTCCGTGGCCTTCAGTGGACATCCATCTTCTGGTTATTTATAGCAAGTAATGATCATTCTTCAGGAACTCTTGCCTATAGTCCACATGTTAGCTGGCAAGAAGTTTCACTATAGAAACTGCTCAGAAACTAGATTTGAGATTCTCAACACATATTGGCAGTTGGAAATAAGATATGGAAAATATTAATTTTGTACTTATCATCAACAACAGATCAGGGATTTAGAGTTTGTGTGTGTGTGGAGGTGGTGGTAGTTACATCTATGTGAATGGTGGTCCAGTTCCTACAGGTACACATGTGTCACCAACAATACATCGGGATACTGACTAGAACCCAGGTCCTCTGGAAAAGCAGACATTGGTCCTAACAACTGAGCCAGCTCTTTAGCACCACAGCACATTCTTAAAGGGTACTTGGCATTAAACAAGTTTTTCTCTTTGTAGACCTTGAAGATCATTTGTCACATCCTCTTGTCTTCAAATAGAAATCCTTTCTCCCTCACAGATGGATCCATGAGGGTGCATGGTAGTTAATGGCAGGAGAAAAGGAGGTGTTAGCATGCTGTGTTTTCCTTTATTGCCTGTCATGGTTTAAATTGTATATGCTACACATTTGTATATGTCAATATGTGACTGCCTTTGAAGAGGTAATTAAAGTGACTTTGTTTGGGTGCACCTATTCCAATATGACTGGTATCCATAAAAGAAAAAGATGGGTCACAGATGAGGAAGATGAAGAACGTTTACATGACGACAGACTCTACAGAGTGAAATGACCCTTCCATCTCAATGGTGGATATCCATAACTGTAAGGAAACATTTTTGTGACTTTGTGGTTGATTACAGCAGCTCTAATTAAGTGACCAATGACCTCTTCTTGATATAATAGCTTTCTATTTAAAAACTTAAAAACATTTATTTATTTTTATTTTTATGTGTATGAGTATTTTTTCCCACAGGAAATAAGCTTACCACATATATGCCCATAGAGGCCAGAAGAAGGTGGTAGATTCTCCTGGGACTGGAGTTATAGCTGTAAGTAGCCGTGGGGTGCTGGGAACTGAATCTGGGCCCTCTGTAAGAAAAGTCAGTGCTCTTAACCACAGAGCCATCTCTCTACCCGCAAATACACCAAGTTAAAAAAGAACATGTTCACTCTATTGGGGTGGCGGCGGCGGAGGCGGCAGCAGTGCAGCAGTGGCTCGTCCAGCTGAAGGGCCATCAGCAGTGGAACCAAGGCGACACAGGGTCCAGTTAGGCCCTGCGCCCACAACCACTGACCTTCGCTGATCAGCCGGGCGGCAAGCAGCTGCGGTTCTGCGGAGCCTTTCGCTGCATGGAAGCCACTTCAGAACTCGGCTTCCCGCCAGTCAGGAGAGACTCACCTCCATCTTGATTCCGGGCTCCAGAGATCGGACAGACTGAGGTACACAAACATAATCCGAGGCCAACACCGCAGGGGTCTGAGCCCGACGGGCGTTGGCCTGCACCCAGGCCCTAGGCTGTTCGGGTAGCCATCAGGGTGCCAACCCAGCCAGGAGGTTTTTTTTTTGCCCTGGCCGGCGCACACGCCGCCATTTTGCCTACAGGACCCAGAGTGCTCGGGAGGGCAGAGACGGCTAACAAGCGTAGCCTGAGGCTAACAAAACGGTGGTCTAGGCCCCAAAAGGCACAGGACTGACCCCAAGAACTGGGCGGCTTGGTGGGCCATCTGTGTGTCAACCCGCCCAGGAGATTGTTAGCACAGCAGACTCTCCCAGTGCTTTCGGGGAGCGCGGACGTGCACACTGGCCAGCCGGGTCACCAATTAACAGTCATAACCCTAGGGGAACTTTGCTCGGACCTTGGCCTCCCAGGCTTTTGCCTGGACTCAGGGACTGGGCGGCCAGGCTAACCTTGTGTGCGCCAGCCAGGTTGGGGAATCGGCTGCCCAGCGGAGTGAGCAGAACACAGGGGAGGTCACAGCAGCCTACACCTTCAGCGCTCCCTGGGGGGGCACACCGGCTCCATCTGGTCCACAGACACAATCTGGGGCAAGGCCTCAGGCGGGAGCCCTCAGCTCAACTCTCTCCGCTTCAGATCAGCCTGGGCGGCCGCACCACATCTCCAGGTCCCTCAAGAGGCTAGCGGGGGCTTCCGGGCGGCCAGCTGGGAGAAGTCGGTGTGCTCCGGTAAATCCTGCGGGCCCCAGCGGGAGCCTTCAGGTGCCTGCTTTGGGATCTGAACAGCCTGGACAGCAGCACCCTGTCTACAGGCAGTGCAGGGTGTAAGCTGTGCACCAGAGGCCAACGGGGAAGGGGCAGCTTGCACTAGTGAGTCCAGCACTGAAAAGACCAAGTAACAGCAGTGAGAGCTAGATGGCAAAAGGCAAACGCAGGAACGTCACTAACAGAAATCAAGGCAATATGGCAACATCTGAACCCAATTCTCCTCTACCAACATGTCCTGGATACCCCATCACACCAGTAAAACAAGATTTGGATTTAAAATCACTGGTCATGATGCTGGTACAGGAACACATGAAGGACATACTTAAAGAAATTCAGGAGAAAATGGAGCAAAAGTTAGAAGCCCTTGCAAGGGAAACACAAAAATCATTGAAAGAAATCCAGGAGAATACAAAAGCCAACAAGGAGGAAATGCAAAAAACACTTAAAGAAATACAGGAGAACTTTGGTCAACAGGCTGAGGTCATGAAAGACGAAACACAAAAATCTCTTAAAGAAATACAGGAGAACTTTGGTCAACAGGCTGAGGTCATGAAAGAGGAAACACAAAAATCTCTTAAAGAATTACAGGAAAGCACAAACAAGCAAGTGAAGGAGCTAAGCAAAACCATGCAGGATCTAAAATCAGAAGTAGAAACAACTAAGAAAACTCAAAGGGAGACAACTTTGGAGATAGAAAGCCTTGGGAAGAAATCAGGGGACAGAGATGCAAATATCAACAACAGAATACAAGAAATAGAAGAAAGAATCTCAGATGCTGAAGATTCCATAGAAACCATGGACTCAACAGTTAAAGAAAATGCAAAATGCAAAAAGCTTGTAACCCAAAATATCCAGGAAATCCAGGACACAATGAGAAGACCAAACCTAAGGATTATAGGCATAGATGAGAGTGAAGATTTACAACTTAAAGGGCCAGCAAATATCTTCAATAAAATTATGGAAGAAAACTTCCCTAACCTAAAGAGAGAGATACCCATGAATATACAAGAAGCCTACAGAACTCCAAACAGACTGGACCAGAACAGAAATACTTCCCGTCACATAATAATCAAAACACCAAATGTTCTAAACAAAGAAAGAATATTAAAGGCAGTAAGAGAAAAAGGCCAAGTAACATATAAAGGAAGACCTATCAGAATCATGGCAGACTTTTCACCTGAGACTATGAAGGCTAGAAGGTCCTGGGCAGATCTCATGCAGACTCTAAGAGAACACAAATGCCAACCAAAACTACTATATCCAGCAAAACTCTCAATCACCGTAGATGGAGAAACTAAGATATTTCACGACAAAACCAAGTTTACCCAATATCTATCCACAAACCCAGCCCTAAAAAGGATAATAGGAGGACAACACCAATACAAGGAGGGAAACTTCACCCTGGAAAAAGCAAGATAGTAACCTTTCATCAAACCCAAAAGAAGTTAAGCAATCAAATTTAAAAAATAACGTCAAAAATGATAGGAAGTAACAATCACTATTCCTTAATATCTCTTAACATCAATGGACTTAATGCCCCAATAAAAAGACACAGACTAACTGACTGGATACGTAAACAGGACCCTACATTTTGCTGCTTACAGGAAACACACCTCAGGGTCAAAGACAAACACTACCTTAGAGTAAAAGGCTGGAAGACAATTTTACAAGCAAATGGTCTCAGGAAACAAGCTGGAGTAGCCATTTTAATATCAGATAAAATTGACTTTCAACCCAAAGTCATCAAAAGAGACTCTGAGGGACACTTCTTGCTGGTCAAAGGAAAATACAACAAGAAGAACTCTCAATCCTGAACATCTATGCTCCAAATGCAAGGGCACGCTCTTTCATAAAAGAAACTTTATTAAAAACTCAAAGCACACATTGCACCTAACACAATAATTGTGGGTAACTTCAACACTGCACTTTCCTCAATGGACTGATCAGGAAAACAGAAATTAAACAAGGACACAATGAAACTAATTGAAGCTTTGGACCAATTAGATTTAACAGATATATATAGAACATTCTATCCTAAAACAAAAGAATATACCTTTTTTTCAGCACCTCATGGTACCTTCTCCAAAATTGACCATATAATTGGTCACAAGACAGACCTCAACAAATATAAGAAGATAGAACTAATCCCATGCCTCCTATCTGATCACTATGGAGTAAAAGTGGTCTTCAATAGCTACAGAAACAATAGAAAACCCACATACACGTGGAAATTGAAAAATACTCTACTCAATGGTCAAGGAAGAAATAAAGAAAGAAATTAAAGACTTTTTAGAACACAATGAAAATGAAAACACAACATACCCAAATCTATGGGACACAATGAAAGCAGTGCTAAGAGGAAAACTCATAGCCCTGAGTGCCTCCAAAAAGAAAACGGAGAGAGCATACATTACCAGCTTAATGACACACCTGAAAGCCCTAGAACAAAAAGAAGCTATTTCACCCAGGAGGAGTAGAAGGCAGGAAATCATCAAACTCAGGGCCGAAATCAATCAAGTAGAAACAAAGAGAACCATACAAAAAATCAACAAAACCAGGAGCTGGTTCTTTGAGAAAATCAACAAGATAGATAAACCCTTAGCCAGACTGACCAAAGGGCACAGAGAAAGTATCCAAATTAACAAACTTAGAAATGAAAAGGGAGATATAACAACGGAAACTGAGGAAATCCAAAAAATCATCAGATCCTACTACAAGAGCCTGTACTCAACACAACTGGAGAATCTGGAGGAAATGGACAATTTCCTTGACAGATACCAAATACCAAAATTAAATCAGGACCAACTAGACCATCTGAACAGTCCCATAAAGCCTAAAGAAATAGAAGGAGTCATAGAAAGTCTTCCAACCAAAAAAAGCACAGAACCAGATGGTTTCAGTGCAGAATTCTACCAGACCTTCAAAGAAGAGTTAACACCAATACTCTTCAAACTATTCCACAAAATAGAAACAGAAGGAACACTACCCAATTCCTTCTACGAAGCCACAATTACGCTGATACCAAAGCCACACAAAGATCCAACAAAGAAAGAGAACTTCAGACCAATTTCCCTTATGAACATCGATGCAAAAATACTCAATAAAATTCTTGCCAACCGAATCCAAGAACACATCAAAACGATCATCCACCATGATCAAGTAGGCTTTATCCCGGGAATGCAGGGTTGGTTCAATATACGGAAATCCATCAATACAATCCACTACATAAACAAACTCAAAGAACAAAACCACATGGTCATTTCATTGGATGCTGAAAAAGCATTTGACAAAATTCAGCATCCTTTCATGCTTAAAGTCTTGGAGAGAACAGGAATTCAAGGCCCATACCTAAACATAGTAAAAGCAATATACAGCAAACCGGTAGCCAGCATCAAACTAAATGGAGAGAAACTTGAAGCAATCCCACTGAAATCAGGGACCAGACAAGGCTGCCCCCTTTCTCCTTATCTTTTCAATATTGTACTTGAGGTACTAGCTCGGGCAATTCGACAACATAAGGAGGTCAAAGGGATACAAATTGGAAAGGAGGAAGTCAAACTATCATTATTTGCAGACGACATGATAGTCTACCTAAGTGACCCAAAAAACTCCACTAGAGAGCTCCTACAGCTGATAAACAACTTCAGCAAAGTGGCAGGTTATAAAATCAACTCAAGCAAATCAGTGGCCTTCCTATACTCAAAGGATAAGCAGGCTGAGAAAGAAATTAGGGAAATGACCCCCTTCACAATAGCCACAAACAATATAAAGTATCTTGGGGTGACTCTTACCAAACATGTGAAAGATCTGTATGACAAGAACTTCAAGACTCTGAAGAAGGAAATGGAAGAAGACCTCAAAAAATGGGAAAACCTCCCATGCTCATGGGTCGGTAGAATCAATATAGTTAAAATGGCCATTTTGCCAAAAGCAATATACAGATTCAATGCAATACCCATCAAAATCCCAACTCAATTCTTCACAGAGTTAGAAAGAGCAATTATCAAATTCATCTGGAACAACAAAAAACCCAGGATAGCTAAAACTATTCTCAGCAACAAAAGAAAATCTGAGGGAATCAGTATCCCTGACCTCAAGCAATACTACAGAGCAATAGTGTTAAAAACTGCATGGTATTGGTACAGTGACAGGCAGGAGGATCAATGGAACAGGACTGAAGATCCAGAAATGAACCCACACACCTATGGCCACTTGATCCTCGACAAAGAGGCTGAAAACATCCAATGGAAAAAAGATAGCCTTTTTAACAAATGGTGCTGGTTCAACTGGAGGTCAGCATGCAGAAGAATGGGAATTGATCCATCCTTGTCTCCTTGTACTAAGCTCAACTCCAAATGGATCAAGGACCTCCACATAAAGCCAGACACTCTGAAGGTAATAGAAAAGAAACTGGGGAAGACCCTTGAGGACATCGGTACAGGGAGAAAGTTTCTGAACAGAACACCAATAGCGTATGCTCTAAGAGCAAGAATTGACAAATGGGACCTCATAAGGTTACAGAGTTTCTGTAAGGCAAAGGACACCATCAAGAGGACAGATCGGCAACCAACAAATTGGGAAAAGATCTTCACCAATCCTACATCAGATAGAGGGCTAATATCCAATATATATAAAGAACTCAAGAAGTTAGACTCCAGAAAACCAAACAACCCTATTAAAAAATGGGGTACAGAGTTAAACAAAGAATTCTCACCTGAAGAACTTCGGATGGCGGAGAAGCATCTTAAAAAATGCTCAACTTCATTAGTCATTAGGGAAAAGCAAATCAAAACAACACTAAGATTTCATCTTACACCAGTCAGAATGGCTAAGATTAAAAATTCAGGAGACAGCAGGTGTTGGAGAGGGTGTGGAGAAAGAGGAACACTCCTCCACTGCTGGTGGGGTTGCAAATTGGTACAACCACTCTGGAAATCAGTCTGGCGGTTCCTCCGAAAACTGGGCACCTCACTTCCAGAAGATCCTGCTATACCACTCCTGGGCATATATCCAGAGGATTCCCCACCATGTAATAAGGATACATGCTCTACTATGTTCATAGCAGCCCTATTTATAATTGCCAGATGCTGGAAAGAACCCAGGTATCCCTCAACAGAAGAGTGGATGCAAAAAATGTGGTATATCTACACAATGGAGTACTATTCAGCCATTAGAAACAATGAATTCATGAAATTCTTAGGCAAATGGATGGAGCTAGAGAACATCATACTAAGTGAGGTAACCCAGACTCAAAAGGTGAATCATGGTATGCACTCACTAATAAGTGGTTATTAACCTAGAAAACTGGAATACCCAAAACATAATCCACACATCAAATGAGATACAAGAAGAAAGGAGGAGCGGTCCCTGGTTCTGGAAAGACTCAGTGAAACAGTATTCGGCAAAACCAGAATGGGGAACTGGGAAGGGGTGGGAGGGAGGACAGGGGAAGAGAAGGGGGCTTACGGGACTTTCAGGGAGTCGGGGGGGGGGGGCTAGAAAAGGGGAAATCATTTGAAATGTAAATAAATTATATCGAATAAAAAAAAAAAAAGAACATGTTCCCTTCAAAGACCATGCATGTTGGGATGGGACACCCTACTCCCCCAGCAACACAAGATACACCTTAAAATTTAGAGACCTGATTTTAATGACAATATCTGCTTCTTCATTTCCACCCTCCTTCTACATAAGTCCCCCTGGCAAGCACTTGGTGACAGTTCAGTCCTATGCTAGGCTTAGATCTTGTTACTCTATTTCTTCTTGCTGCGGTATGGGCAAGCACCTTATGGGTTTCTTGAATGTAAAGCACACCCTTAAGAGCTTCAAGTATTGGAGTCATCGCATGCATAAATCTTGGTTTATCTAGAACGATCAACCCACATGCACAGCTGGAAAAGAAACAAGACAGGCAGAGGAGGTCCCTGGAGCTCTTCCAGGTAGAGTCTAACTGTGAGATGAGCAGAACAGACACAGAGAAGCAGGTCGGGAACCCAGGGGGAACGAGTCTCCCTCTGTTGAAGGCATTTTAAAAATGTTTAAAGAAAAGGATACGTAGGGAGATTTTAAAAACACACCACAAATAACTTAGATGTTATTAGCATATAACATTAGACTTGGTACTCCATATTTACAATTCTCTCCCCAGGGTGCTCTCCTTTGGGACTTTATATGGAGTTCTGTTCAAACACAGCCTTTCCTATCACAATGCCTTTGTGATGTGGCTGTCACAACGGAGCAGGGTACGGATCTGGCCCCATCTCAGTTGTGATGACAACGCGCCCTCTGCTGCTGGCCTGACTATAGACGTGGACCTGGGTAGCGGATCCTAGTTCAACACACATATGGCTGCCTGTGCAAGCAGGACACGAGGCTGTCGCACACAGCTCTGTCTCCAAGGCCCTCTACTCACTCAGGTAGTGATCCTGCTTTCAAGTCTGCTCAAATATCCAACAGTTTGACCATGTGATGAATACAAGTTGAACACTTGGCTTGCTGCAGCTTTCTTTTTCATAGACACAGGGGTGGAGCCGACTTAAGATCACAAGTAGCTAAGGAAGAGGATAGTTAGTGTGTGACGGCAGCACACAAAAGCGGGTGATGCTCAACTCCTCCCTCATCCTTGCCTTTGTCTGTTGCTTTCTTTTATCCAGACACTCTTTCTTTCTCCGTAACCTGTTTTGCATTCTGCCTGCACACCCGAATCCTCCCCCTCAAAGGAAGAAAGCTAAATTGTTTTTAGATAAAAGCATCATTTGCCTGCCTCAAAATGGGGAATTCAATCATACAAATGGCCATGCAAATGGGTGTGGAGGCTGGTTCTCCATTTCCAACATGATGTCACTCAGAATGAGATGTTCTACAGCAGCTGTTGAGCATTACCAAGAGGCTGGGAGCCCAGTCACAGCAGAGGATACCCGGAACTGCTCCCCCGCAACAAATCACTCCAGGCTCTAAAGTCTTAATTGCCAACAGCAACCAAGAGATCTGACAGATTCGGGGAGTCTAATGCACCACATTCAACAGAGCACGGAGAGGAAGTGGGAACAGACACTTGTGTGGGTGAGGATGAAGGAGAAGCTCTTCAAACACCAGCTTCTTAGTGTGTTTAACACAGAGACCAGCTGAGAGCTTCAAGAGCAGAAAGGGCTGCCCAACTCAGGGCCACGCCAGCTACACATATCTTCTCCCGCTTGCCAGAGACTCTCGCGCTGGGATTCCTGCTCTTTGAGTAAATGCTGGCTGCCGAGGTAAATGCAGAACGTGTTTCTGAGACTTACTCATTTCGGTTGATACCACTCAAGGACTTTAGTCTGTGAACTATTCATCCCATCCAGCCACAGGATTGGAGGGAAACGTGCTCATTATTCAAGACGCCTGGCACATAGTAGGAACATACATGACTCTTTCTAGAATGCTCAGATGATAACTGTTATCCCCACGATAGGTGAGCTATAACTTGAACATCAGGTTCCTCATTTGTTATCCATAATGATGACAAGATGAAGGGCATATTTGCTCAGTGGCCATGGGGGCCAGGCCTTAGTGTAAGGGACTGTCACGGATCTTGGGCAGGCCTTTGAAAGCTATGTTATGTGGGATTTTTTTATTTCTATTTTTAAAAGTTAAGGATGTTGAGGCTGAAAATATTTAAATTGCCCCAAGTTTTTATATAGGCAGAATCAACTGTGATTTGACCTGTCTCTCTTTAGAGTATTTTTACTTCATGTTATGTTTGGGTGCTGGGGCTGGGAGGGAATGGTGACACATGAGAGGTGACAAGCCTTTGGTTAAGGGCTTGTCACACAAGCAAGAAGGCTGATCTCAGGCCCCAGCACCTATATGAAAAGTTAGGAACAGCAGTGTGACAGTCACAGTACTGGGGACATGGAGTTAGGGAGACCCCTTAGGCAAAATTCTAGCCATCCAGTTTAGACGTCTTTAAACTCCAGATTCAGTAAGAAACCGAAATCGTCTCAGACAACAATGTGCAGAACAATTGCAGAGGGGACCAGATATTGACTTCTGGTCTCCACAGGCATAATCTCTCTTCTCTCTCTCTCTCTCTCTCTCTCTCTCTCTCTCTCTCTCACACACACACACACACACACACACGAACACACGCATGAACACATATACAAAAACAAACAATATTTCAACAAACCCTTTAGACTGTCAGCCTGTAGTCTGTAGGATTATCATACTTTAGAGATAAATTACTCCTAACTCAATAAAAGTTCCTCTTTCTTACCTCTTCCCCCATAGCCCTTCTTCCTTTTTCTCCTTTTGTAGGAATAAATGAATTTGTAAGAGAGAAAAATATTAACAGTAGAGGGGGAAAAAGTGATCACACTCCTCAGAATACTGAAGGGCTAGTCTGGAGGAACCCATGCAACTCTTCTCTTAGTGAAGGCCGCTTCTCCCCAAATTGATTAATACAGTACCCTTCCCCCCAAAGAACAATGGACAAGAAGACACATTCACACTCACAGAAAGAGCCTGGCACCTTTTCCAGTTGGAAGACAAATCACTAGCTGGGATGTCATTGTGAGCTGAGGATCACACGTGGGATGCAGGCGACCGTTTGTGTGGCTTGGCCCCTGCTCTGCTTGCTGCTGAGGATTTGAGGGTTTCATTGAGAGAGCCTGGAGTCTTGATAACTCAGGGACAGGACAAGGCAGCTTGCACTCTGCTGAGAGACTTGGGGAAAGGACAACGCATCCAAGACAGGACTGAGGTTGAAAGTACTGCGGGCATGGAGGTTAGAGTGTTGTAAGAGTAGAGATCTAAGTGAGAGAACGGAGAAAGGGAAGCCAGTTCTCGTCAACAGCCTCAGCGCATCTGCAAAACCCGTCTTACTTAGGAAACTGCTGAGGTTTTAAAGTGCAGGGCAGGTGAAGTGGGTGGTCCGTGGCTGACGCCAGGGAAACTCACAAAAATCTCCCACAGACTGTCTAGGCTCTTCCTGCTCTTCTCGTTAGCGTACTATTTCAGGTCTCTCTCAGCTATTCCCACAACTCCATTCTTTCCCTGGAGAAAACGTTTCATTTTCCATTCAGCGAACACAATCCTACAGGGCCTCCTGCACATGCGTCACGCGATGCAATGTGCGGATGCTCTTTCGGTTTACGAGTTGTCTTACATTTCACTTCCTAGTACTTGTAGTATCTCAAATGTGAGTCACACGCTTTTACACTCTTTACTTAATTCTATGGGCACCTCCTGCCACCTTTCATAAACTCCCTGCCCCCCCCCAAAGTAAAGTCAAGGGAGCTCTTGTCTCATCAGCATCCAGATGTTCCCGCAGCTGTGGAGCCCAGTGGGTACTCTGCCTTCTTACACAGACATACACCTTCAGTGTTACACAGAGGCTCTGATACACCAAAGGTCCCCGGAAAACAAAATAAACGCTGCTCCAGGCATACTTTCTGTGGTTTTGCCTTGGAAAAGACATTTAAGATTCAACTTTAAATTATAAAACACTGAAAGACAAAAGTTGTTTGCAAGACATTCTGTTTAATATAAAATTGATACAATTCTGAAGCCTAAAAAAAAAAAAAAATCAAAACGTAGTTGTTATAACTCCACAGAGAGCTTAGGCCGTGCTGAGAACGCAGGTGTTTCTCCGGATTCTTCACCAGTCCTTCGTCAGAAGAATGGCTTTAAGGGTCGTAGAGTTTGGCCAACCTATGCACATTTTGGCAAGAGGAAAAAGAGTTTACAAACAAAATTTCCTCAAAAGGAATACAGTAGAGGCAGAGGACAGTCTGCCAATCCACTGTCACCTCTGGCTACACTTCAGAGAACCAGAGAGCGTGGAGATCTCGAGTCTGCAAGCAGGCTGATCTCAGCAAACAAAGTAAAATCAGGGTTGACCCTAGACGGGGCTGTCTTAGAATTTCTCAAGTCATTACAGAGCCAGCCAAGCTGTAAGCTTCAATACTGTTCAGATGTGCCTAAAAACAGGTTATCCAATGTGTCGAGTCTGATATTTTTTTCCTTTCGGAATTAGAAAGGCTCCTGAAGTTGTTTACTGCACATCTCAGGGCCTGCTTAGTTAGCTTCCTGTTGAGCGGGTTAATATCCAGTCTGAACATTTCGTCCATATTGTGTCTGATGTAGGCTGAAGGAATCTAACTTGGTATTTGTTGTGTCTCGCGCGGGCTGCAAATGGGAACACACAGCTGCAAGGCGGCAATCAAAGTGGGGGAGGTGGTAATGGTTCACATTCTCACACAGAGTATTCCCAGGCAAGGTCACGTATAAATCAGATAGGTGTCAGTTCATAAACACCCCTCCACAACTGTATTTCATTATGAAGACGGGAAGCTGCGCTGTTAATGGGTGTCTAAGGACTAAAATCAATTTAACTTACAGGCGCTCCGTTGCTCCAACAGTTGTGAACATGTCTGAATTTTAATAAACACTGATTAGTTTTAATATTATACACGATTTTAAATGTGGCTGGCATGAAATTCTCAATCTAATGGATAGAGAAGTCTGCTGACAAAGATTTATTCTCTTTATTCACCTGTCTGAGGAGATTTTCGGAGGTTTGATGGCGTTAGCGTCGGCTTCCTAGGGACGTTGTGGTGCATCTTGTCTTTTAGAGACATTAACTATGTCATAAAGTGAAGAAGGTTGACACTCATTTGTCACTCGGAAACAGCAGCAGCAAAAACACCGAGCAAACGAACCGGGGAGCAGCAGCAGCAGGAGGATGTGAGTGTTGAGAAAGAAAAGAGTGAAAACTTGCAGACTCTTTCTCAAAAGCAGACCTAGAGCCAGCACCCCGGCCTCCAGGACCAGCAGCAGTGTCAAGATGAGGCTCTGACAGAGAAGTCACCTCTCACTGCAAGAATAAAGGAGCAAGCCCCAGGGAAGCGAACCCATCGGAGCTGCAGACAGCTAGCCAATCCCGCGACACAGTCTCGATCCAGCTTCCTCACTGCCCAATGCATGAAACGAATGGGCTCAGCATCCTCCGCCGGCTCTTAAACCGGGCGACTCACGGAAACAGGGTAGAGGTTGGCAGGGCCTGAAGGCTAGGGGAGCGCAGGTGTTGATCAGGTGAAACAAAATTTCAAGCGGACAACCTGAGTGCCTTCCCCAGGGCCCACGTGATGGGAGGAGCCGCCCACGCGTTGGCCCCTGATAGCCAAACCAGGGCGCTGCTGTGTGCATTTGGGCACGCGCTCACAGAAACACAAATAAATGCAAAGGAAAAGTTAAATAGGATGTAGTCCTTCCTCTGTGGGGACTGGGGGGAGCCTGAGCGAGCAGTCTGAGTGTGGTTTGGACAGGGGCACAGCCATGTCAAGGATCAAGAAACTCCAGACCCCTGCTGAGGCTCAGAAGGATGCAAAGCCTTCTTCCGGTCCATGTACAGATGTTAATAGTGTGCACAGAAATGTTCACCATAGCTTTTGGCCCCTGGGTATTCACTGCATGAAGACCTCTCCCCTGTAGAAACAGCTCGCACTGAGACTAGCCAACCCTGCCTCCTTGACTAGGCTGTATGGACTAGCCCCGGCTCCTTGGTCAACCGTTTGTAATAAACAGGATGAGCTCCCAAGGGCTGGGGTCCTCCACCTGAGAGCCCAGATCACGCAAGATCCTATCCTAGCTTCTTTTCCGTGCCTGGGTGTTTGTCTTTTCTCCAGACCCTCTCTTCCCGGTCGCATCTGTCCCCGGAGCCGTACAAAGGTGGGGCATTGCCCAGCTCATGGTCGCTGTCTATTGTGTGACCTGTCGCCGTGCCTGCAGGTCTATCCTTCTTACTTCCTGACTAGCTGCCTTTCTTCCTGGACGCCTTCTTCCTGCCTGGCACAAGCTCTTCCAAGCTTGCTTTGTGAAGTTTGCCCTGATCCGGAAATGGAAGGGGCCATCTCTCCACGGGTTTGTTTCTCTCCTTGTGGAGTAAGAATGTGACTGGGTGTTGTGTGTACTGATTGTTGTTGTGGTGTCATCATTTCTGAGCCCTCTTGGGTACCCTTTAAAACCGTGAGTTCATGCAATCATCATCCACTCCATTCTGTCATGTTTCCTCTGTTTTCAATTCCTTGTTCTACTTCCTATCTCACAGTGAGAATTTTAGCTCAGATCTTAGGTAAAAATCCGTTAGATCCCTCCTTGGTATCCTGCTGGCTTGTACAAAAAAACTGTCCGCCTGGGAATCGGATGAAGCGTCCTCATGCCAGTAAACACTCCACAGATGCCTTGAGGGAGGTCCACAGCGATGACAGCTTCTTGCTGCACAGGGCTGTAGCTCTAGAAGGCGCCCAGGGATGACTGCTTCAGAATGCTGCCACCATACCATTTTTGTTGTTGTTGTTTTTGAGACAGGGTTTCTCTGTGTAACCCTGGCTGTCCTGAAACTCACTCTCTAGACTAGGCTGGCTTCGAACTCAGAAATCTGCCTGTCTCTGCCTCCCAAATGCTGGGATTAAAGGCATGTGCCACTACTGCCTGGCGACATACCTTTTTGTAGTCACCCAAGAAGAGTTCTTCCCCTGGTCTCCCAGTGAAAATCCTGTAATTGGTATAAATGGGTAGATGTATTTGCATGATGCAAACATAGGCCTTCATTTGCATAACAGACTTTTGAGATTGATGCAAATTCCCTCACCACATCCCCTCTTTGGTTATTCCGGCAGCTTATGTCACTGAGCAGTCATCTGAAGACATCCTGGGCTGCTGTCTGCTGCTGTAACAAGAGGCTCGTTTTTTTCATCAGGGTGGTCTCTTCTGCCTACTGTCACCTTTATTTGCAAGAGTGCAAAGAAAAATTATAATTTTCCGTCATGAAAAAGGCAAGTGACTTCAGAGCTATTTTTTTCCCTTGAAACTGAAATCTTGAAGCAGAGAATTCCACTCTCTTGCATCACCTGTCAATTTTTGATTGTAGAAAAGTTTAACAGGAAACATTATCATTGTGTAAGAACTGAGGTAAATGCCGACAGGTCTCTGCCATTCCTTTCTTCTTCTTTTTTATATCTCCCTCTTCTTTCCTCTCTTTGTGACATAGATTTCACACAGATGCCTTGAAGGGCACAGGTGGCACCCCACCTTTACAAGCACCCTCTATTTTGGGAGACAAGCAGTGAATGAATCAAAGGAAGCTCCGAGGCAGGAGAGCAGTCTTTCCTCACCTTACTTACTGTTAGAAGTCTCACCTGTTAGGTGAAGGAATTGGCTCAGTCGTCAGTCAGTCATGATAACAACTTACAGCCATCCTTCAGCTCCTCCCCTGACGCCATGTAGGTTAGGAGCAAGCAGAGCATTTCTTTCCTTCCTTTTGTTGGACTGGCCAACCTTTACTTGGCTATGACAAGCCATGCCAAAGCACTGAGGATAAAGGCTGTCAGGCGGACGTCCCTTTGCAAATCAACTTTCTATTGAGAGAACTGAACCAACCTACTTGCTTGCAGAAGAGGGTCACCTCAGCCCCTCACTGACAGATGGCTGTAGCAGGTGTGTGGTTATATTAGTCACGGGCACTGTGCTGTTTGTTAGCCCTGTGGCAATTTTGGCTCATGTGTGCTTTGTTTTCCAGATCTATCACAAATGCATCAAATCCCTAAGTTCAAAGAATAGAACGAGTCGAGGGGGGAAAAAGTCGTCCACAGTTGTGAGGAGAGCCAAAACAGTGTTGGCTTCACGCAGCCCACAGGCTCACGCTTTGTTTCTGTATACTATTTTGTCCCTACAAATAAGTGGCTTGAGAATCGGACTTCAGAACATAACTACGGAATTGTCTGACCGTGAAAGATACACAGCAATCCTTCATCTTTTGGACATGTGCCCAGTAACATTTGAAACTGAAGTCACTCTTGGATGCCAGAAATCTTCTATAGTCAAAACAATCTCTGAACATTCCTAAAACAACGGATGTAACTCCATATAGCAATTTCATTTTGAATATGACTGAGCCTTTAAAAAGAGAAACAAAATCAAATTTGTACTGAGGATGTCTTGGCATTCAACACATTCACCTTTCAAGAAAAGCATCGGATCTTCCACTGCGCTGGGGAATGGATGTGAATGCTGTGCTGCCTTAGCTGTGTGCTGACCTCAGGTTCTAAGTGAACACGTAGTTCTGCATTGTTTTGAGGAACCAATGACTTGTATACATCAAAGTCCACATTCCTCCAAAAGTAAATATGAGTTTATTTCAAGTCTGACACATGTTTGATCAGATCCATCTGCTGCTTGTCATGTGAACTATATGTCTGGTATAACTTGGTAGACATGTGTTTGCACTTAAGAATTTAGAAATGGGTTTAGAGTCCCCTCAAATGAAGTTATATGAAGGGACAGGTTTTATTATTTATTTTTATATTTAAATTATTATTATTATTGTATAGGAATGTTTTGTTTGTATGTATTTCTGTGCACCACATGTATACCTGGTGCCCATGGAAGTCAGACGAGAGCACTGGATAGCCTAGGGCTGGAGTGATGGTTGTGAGACACCATATCGGTGCTGGGAGTCTGGGTCCTCTGGAAGGGCGCCAGTGCTCTTAACTGTGGAGCCCTATCTCTAAACCTCAAGAGATGTTTTAAAAATTATTTTGTTTATTTATTTATTTGATTTGATTTGATTTTTTTTCAATAAAAAGTCTGTGTAGCCCTGACTGTTCTGGAACTCACTCTGTAGACCAGGTTGGCCTCAAACTCACAGATACACCTGCTTCTGTCACTGGAGGGTTGAGATTAAAGGTGTGCACCACCACGGCCAAGCCCAAGAGATGAAAACTAAATGCATTTTGACAATATGACTAAGTTATGGTGTTGTCTTGGATTATTTATCCCCACCAGTCTCTACATCTCTGTGCCCTTCCCAAAGTTCTCACACTCCTCCTCTCCTTGCCCTTGCCACATACTCCTCGATGTTTGATCCCATGACCCTTGCAGCATGCTCTGCACTCAGTTTGAGCCCGGGAGCCTGTGCATTATGCTCCTTGTTCAGTTCAATCCCATGAGCCCTTGCAGTGTGCCCCTCACTCAGTTCTCTTAATGTTTTTCATTAGTAAGAGTATGCATGGCTGAGAGAACCTTCTTGGCAATTATTTTAATTCTCAGTGATGACATAGAAAAATTAATAATACCCGTTCTGAGTTTTACTCACTTGAGTATTAATCAATTTAAAAGATAGTGTGTGTCTATTTCTGTACCTATGTCAGGGGTTTTAATTAAAATTAACCCCTAAGAGGAAATATAGCCTATTTAGAGAAGGGCACTTCTTTAAATATTTTTTGAAACGGGGTCTCATGTAACACAGGTTGGCCTTGTCTGTCTATGTATCCACATATGGCCTTAAACATCTGACCCTATATTCATTCTTTTTTCTTTTTCTTTTCTTTTCTTTTCTTTTCTTTCTTTCTTTCTTTCTTTTTTTTCTTTTTCTTTCTTTTTTTTTTTTGAGACAAGATCTTGCTGTGTAACCCTAGTTCTTCTAGAACTCACTATATAGACTAGGTGGTCTCAAACTCACAGAGATCCCTGCCTCCGGAGGGTTGGAATTAAAAGTTGTGCACTACTATGCCTGGGTGGCCTAGGATGTTTGATCTTTGGGTAATGTATTTTAAAAATATGTTTTCTTGGGATGCTAAAGACTTATTTATTGCTCTTCCTGAAAGCAGCCAGAGGTGACCTGTGAAGATGGCTCACTACTCTCTTGATCCAGAAAACCCCACAAAATCATGCAAATCAAGAGGTTCAAACCTTCGTGTTCACTTTAAGAACACCTGGGAAACTGCTCAAGCCATCAAGGGTATGCATACCAGGAAAGCCACCACGTATCTGAAGGATGTCTCTTTAAAGCAGTAATGTGTGCCATTCTGTTGTTATAATGGACAGTTGGTGCACCCAGGCCAAACAGTGGGACTGGACACAGGGACAGTGGCCAAAACAGAGTGCTGAATTTTTGCTGCACATGCTTAAAAAAGCAGAGAGTAATGCTTAACTTAAGGGTTTAGACATAGATTCTCCTGTCACTGAGCACACCCAGGTGAACAAGGCACCTAAGATGTGCCGACGAACCTACAGAGCTCATGGCTGGATTAACCCATTCTTGACCTCCACCTGCCACAATGAGGTGATTCTCACCGAGAAGGAATAGATCATTCCAGAGCCAGAAGAGGAGGTTGCACAGAGGAAACAGATATCCCAGAAGAAACTGAAGGCACAAAAACTCACGGCACCTGAATAATTCAGCATAAAATAAATGCAGATAAAGTTTTAAAAAAAAAGACTTATTAAACACAGTTGTATATGTGTTTTTAAAGGGATTGGAAGGGGGTTATATGTGCATGCTTAGTTCATGTTGTTTTAATTCCTAACTTTTTTTTTAAGGTCTACATCAAGATTTTTACAAATTACAACTCAATGTCACTGGCGGAAAAATACAATCCATGTTCACTCTGTGCCCCAATCCCTACACCACTTTCCCCAAGTCCTCAGCAAGGACACCAGAGAGGGGATTTTTGAAGATCATGCATCACGTTGCCCTCTGGCTTCGTCTGCTGTGAGCAAAGCTGACAGCAGTAGGAATCCCAGGTAAGATGGAGCTCCGACCGACCTGGATTCCCCGCACCAGATCTCACTTTGCTTCCATGGTCAGGCCCTTTTATTACCTAGAAATGACTAAAGCGTTTCAATGGGGATTACTATTCTTTTCTCTTTTTTTTTTATTTTTGGTTTTTTTTTCAAGACAGGGTTTCTCGGTGTAGCCCTGGCTGTCCTGGAACTCACTCTGTAGACCAGGCTGGCCTCGAACTCAGAAATCCACCTGCCTCTGCCTCCCAAGTGCTGGGATTAAAGGCTTGCACCACCACTGCCTGGTGTGGATTACTATTCTTACGTAGACAGTAGAACTAAGCTAGGAGGTGTTCCCAGGGGGCGAACGGAAGCCCTGGGAAAGAAACATGACCTCACAGAGGATAATGACGTGCACATCCTACCAAGTGCACAAGAGAATCAGATGTGAAAGTCAAATACATTTTATATGTATATATTCATTCTAATAAAGAAAGAAACAAACATTTGACTATACAGCTCTCAAAAATGGATAGTTGAATTTGAATTAAATGTAATAGGAGATTGTTGTGCTGTATGTATGTATGTGTGTGTATGTATATATGATATGTATATGTATATATGATCAAAGCCCAAACTCAGATCCAGAGAGCAGCATAATAACTGACTACAGTACAAGGGAAAGCCATTTCTTATACTCTCTCAGTAGAAATACAGCAAAAGGAACCAAAGGAAAAATGTTTCAGAGGAGCTTGAGGCTTGCAAAATGGGCCAGGTGCAAAGAATATTAATTCTAATATGCAAGGCAAGCAGTCAAGGGTGAAGGACTAGAGATGGTCAATCCATCCCTTTCTAGGCCGGATTGAGTGGAATCTACATCATGCCAGGAAAGGTTTAACTTAGGGCCATGAACTCAGAGGAAAATTGAGTAACACCTATAAATTCTATTTACTCCCCTTTCCAGATCATTAAAGACATTAAACTAGACCAGACCCAACACAGACCCTTGCAACAGCCCACTACACATGGCCATAGAGTTAATCATGCTGCGATGAATCACTGGTCCATCCCTCATAATCACCCAAGCGTCCTAAAGATAACTATAAATAGGTTCTTACACAAGCCTGGTTCTTATTAATGTTGCCAACAGGACTGGGAGGTCCCAGTCAGAGACCCATTTTCCCCTGCAGTCATTCATTACAAAGCATCTCCCTTCTTGGGAGTATTCCTTGGTAGGATGTGCCCTCTTTCTACAGATGAATGTGATGTGTTGGGCACGCCTCCCCCGTGCTCCAGATGTTTATAATTTTGCTGTTTCAATAGCTGCACTGTATCCTTTTAATCTTTTGACCTAAGCACGGGTTGACTATCGTCTCCCTACTCACACTTTGTAAAATAAAAAAACATAGTTTGTTCTTTATTTACTACTTTGCTCCTGGCTTCACTTTCAGCAGTACCCCACAGTTTCCACTAGGGAAGTTAGGCGTCTTTAACACCATTTAAGACCTCCAGGTTTTGCTCTATGCTATATACATTGCCATTCAGATGTACTACAATTTTAAAATTTCTTAGACTAAATTTTAAAAGGAATTAACTTAATCTTTTCTATAGACTTTTTATTTCATAAATCTGAAACGTGTTTTTGGATCCCTTTAGAGTCATATATCTCTGATTTTACTACTTGTATCTTTCCAGGACTATGATATTTTCAGCGCTGTTTTCTCCATCATTTAGTAATAAAACATAGTGTGCAGAATGGAAGATCAAGTAGTTCTCTAAGATATTTTCTTTTGATGATACAAAACATGGAAACAAGGTTTATGAAATGAAACACAAAATGGTGCATTAATACAGGTGATTAATATCAAAACAAGAACAACGTGGTCCTAAAGGGAGTCGTGCTATCTGGTGATATGAAATCTGAACTCAGGGAATTCAGTCTCAGCTCTGCAGTGCTCAGGTAGCACTGTGATCTCAGGAATCTTTCCCAGGCCTCACTTCTAAATCCATGCTTCTGGTTCTTGTTTTTATCAATTATTCATGTACTTTATATCCCAATTGAAGCTTCCCCTCCCTCCTCTCCTCCCAGTCCCTCCCTCTTGCCTCCTCCCCCCCACTTCTCCAGGGGAGGCCTCCCATGAATATCAACCAGCCTTGGCATGTCAAGTTACAATAAGACTAGGAGCATCTTCTTCTGTTGAGGGTAGACAAGGCAGCCCAGTTAGGGGGAAAAGATCCAGAGGCAGGCAGTGTAGTCAGAGACAGCCCCTGCTACCTGCTCCAATATGTGGTACATTTACACAATGGAATATTACTCAGTCATTAAAATTGACATCATGAAATTTGCAGGCAAATGGATCAAACTAGAAGACATCATCCTGAGTGAGGCAACCTAGATCCAGAAAGACAAGCATGGTATGTACTCATAAGTGGATATTAACCATAAAGAATAACCATGCTACAAACCATAGATTCAAAGAAACTAAGTAACAAGGAGAGCCCAAGGGGAAATAGATTAGACATTGGGGATAGATGGAAGGAAAGGTCTGGGTGTGGAGGGGGTAGGGATGGAGATTGGGATAGGAAGGATGAGGTGGAAGAAACACAGAGGGAGAGAGTTCTGGGAGAGACAATGGGATTGGTGGAAGGGTCAAATCTCTGGGACAATGGAAAATTCCAGGAATCTATGAGGACGACCCTAGCTAAGACTCACAGCAGTGAAGGCTATGGAGCCTGAACCTTCCATCTCCTATAACCAGGCAAGGCTTCCGATGGAGGGATTGGGATACTAACCCAGCCACAAAAACGTAGGTTCACAGTTTGTCCTGCCTACATGATGTGTAGGGATAAAAGATGGAACCGAATTTGAAGGAAGGGCCAAGCAATACTGGTCCAGCTTGAGACCCACGCCCTGAGAGGGAGCCCCCCCTGACACTGTTAATGATACCCGCTACACTTGCAGACAGGAACCTAGCATAACTGTCAACAGAGAGGCTTCGAGCAGCAACTGATGGAAACTGATGCAGAGACCCACAGCCAATCATTAAGCAGAGCTTAGGGAATCCTGTGGAAGAGGGGGAAGGATTAAAGGAGCCAGAAGGGTCAAGGACATCCCACAAGAAAACCCATGGAATCAACTAACCTGGATCAATGGACGCTCATAGAGACAGAACTGCCAACCAGAGAGTATGCATGGGTTGGACCTTGGTCCTCTGAGCTGAGGTTTTGCTCCTGTCTCCATGTGTTCCTACCAAACACGCATTCCTTTTCCATCTTCCCTCTCCAATGTGGTTGCTTCATAATTGTTAAGAGACTCTGAGGGTTTATTTGATTACAATCCTGTGCAATGATGTCTGTAGTTAACTACAGATATATGCACATATACCTTTTCTTGCATTTTCAAAAATGTAAATATGTTTTCTTATTTGTTTTTAAACTATTCTATAGGGCTGTAAAAAGTTTAGCCCATATTCAATTCTAATAATTTTCATTTTAACATCTTCTAATATGTCAAGTTTTATGTTGTAATACAATATCTGATGCTATTCCAATTTTAATAACATCTTGTGTGATTTTATTCTTTTGGCATCTTTTATCACCAAAGCATATTTTCTCTAACATTTTATTATAGAAAATTTCAATCACATAAATGCTGAAAGTAGTATTGTGAATCAATATATATATATATATGTGTGTGTGTGTGTGTGTGTGTGTGTGCTTCCTAAATAATTGTTACCATTTTACTATAATAGTTTTGTTCATATATGTCTATTTTTGCGAAACAGCTCAGAAATCAATTGCAGATAACTGTTGTGATTTCTGTCTTAAATTCTCTATTATGGGTGAGATGGTCTGCTCATGCTGCTTTTCCCAGTATTTTCCTGGACTTTAGGTCTTGTGTCATGAGAATTGTTCAACCCTCCTTCGAGTCTCATATATATCAGGGCAGTCAATTACCCTAAGTGTATGATTCAGACTGATGGGAACACTGTCAACTCTCAGTATCAGTATCATGTGTGCGATAATTAAGGTTAGTGTCATAACTGCACATCTATATTGTTAAATTTGCTTTTATAATGCATATATTTATAAGAGTAGATAGATGCCTCTTTTCTCTGACACTAGAAACCAAAATAAATCATTTAATAAAATGTTTTTTTAATGTCACACATTTAATGCATTGTTTATTCTTGACATAGTAAGACCTCCATTGTATCCTGCGTAAGGCTTTAAAGTAGAGGAGATTGAAGTTTAAACATGTTTGACAAGTTCATTCAGTAGGTTGACCATGAAACCTGGAGTTCAACATAGCATGAAGAACAATTTCAATGTCCTCATTATTAACATATGTTTTAATACAAGGTCTCACTATGTAGCTCTGCGCCTGCTCTGAAACTCAATATGTCGACCACATTGGCCTCAGACTTACAGAGATCTACCTGCCTCTGCCTCTGAGTGCTGGGATTAAGACCTGCTCCACCATTCAGGCCACTACTAGGAATTTTAAGTTTGAATTCTCAGGTCACGTGATAATCTCTGTTATCTTCCTTACGAAAGGAATGAATTTTCTTCTTTTGTAAATAGCATAAATCAAAAGCTATCGGAGAAGCAAAGAGATCCAAATCAGGTACCAGGCTAGTACTCGTGTTGTCTACCTGTGGGAGGACATGGTCCTACATCCAGTAGTGCCAGTGGGACCGCAAGACAGTATCCTTACTGACCTAGAGTGACAGGCTTACCTACACCTTCTCAAACTATTTTCCAAACCATACTAAAATTTAACCACACTAAAAATTAAAACGAAATTGTACCTCATCACCACCACTCCTCATTTTATCAACGACTTCCCATTTCTGATGAAGGAGTCAGAGGTTCAGCTTCTTGTCACCCTGTGCGCCTCGCTCCCTCAGCAGACTCCTGTGCCTCAGTGTCTGTGACTGGCCACTGGCTCTTGCCCATGCTTCCTCCTCTTTGTGGAATACCCCTACCTCAACTTGGCCCCATTTTCCAGCTCTGCTCTTTGAGTTACTAGGTCCAGTATGAGTTAGAGTGAGGATAATTTATACTTAATTCTTAGCAATAGAGAATGTTTTCAGGTAATGGTGAAGAAAGATATTAATCAAACAGACATACCCACAAATTTCAACTCTGTATTATAAAGAGGAGGACCAAAGGCCTAAGAAAGCCCAAAAGTGCATAGGGGTCTTGAAGTAGTAATGTATAAGTCATAGAGTGTGTCATTTAAGAGAGTCAACACATAGGAGGGATTTACACAACACAAAAGATGTTCAATATATGTATGTTGGGTGAATGGATGAGAATCAGAGAAGCCAGCAAAGAGAGAGAACATGAGCTCGTGGTTTTTCCTACCCAAAACACATTTAATCATTAGCAACTGTTTTAGTTAAGTTTCTATTGCTGTGTAGAAACAGCACGACCAAAGGGCAGGTTGAGGAGGAAAGACTTTTTGGCTTACATTTCCACAGCACTGCTCATCGAAGAAATCAGGACAGGAACTCAATCAGGGCAGGATCCTGAAGCAGGAGCTGATGCAGAGGCCATGGAGGGTGCTGCTTACTGGCTTGCTCCCCATGGCTTGCTCAGCCTGCTTTCTTATAATGACCACCATCCCTAGTATGGCATTACCCACAAAAGGCTGGACTCTCCCACATTGATCATGAGTTGAGAAAATTCTTTATAGCTGATCTCATGGAGGCATTTCCTCAGTTTGAGTTATATTATTATTATTATTATTATTAATGATTATTATTTTCTTTGTCTGATGACTTTAGCTTGAGTGAAGTTTATACACAAAACCAGCCAATACAGTAACTTGGTTGAAACTAAACACAAAAAGTCGCTTTGTGCTTTGATCTCACAACCAACAATTCTATTCACCTAGCATCCATGTGTGCAGGTATGCACGCAGGCATACCTAGTGCATGCATGGTATTCATATGTGAGCTGTAGGCATGTGTGTGCCACCAAACAACTATGGAGGTCAGAGTGGCCATGGGTGCCTTTCCGCATCAATTGAACCAGAGTCTTTTCAGAGCTCTGTGAGCCCTGCTAGATGGTCCCAGGGCTTCTGGAAAGTCTCTTGCCTTTGCCTGCTATCCACCCTGTAAAAGTGTGCTAGGGTTATAAATACACAAGTCCGCAATATGTCTCTGTTGGTCAAGATGCTTTCTGCCAAGCCTGATGACCTCAGTGTAATCTCCAGAGGCCAGAGGAAGGCCCTGGCACTGGAGTTACAGGTGGTTATGAGCTGTCTGACATGCTGCTAGAAATTGAACTTGGGTCGTCCACAAAAGTACTGTGTGCTTTCATCCACTGAGTTATTGGAAGCTGAGGAAGCCCTCCCTGAGTAAAGTCCTGAGTGAAGTGTATTGTTAGCATTAACATGGCTGTGTCAAGGACTTTAGTGCCCAAGCACCATAGGAGTATCAAACATGTTTCTGGCTGAAGTTCAGGTAGTGGCAATGCTTCCCTTTGGGGTCTACGTTTGAGAGAGTCACAGTGTGTACAAACTCTAGCAACTGGTGCAAACTGTAGCTTCCTCTTCCTTGATGTTTATGGCCTGAGAGTGCTGCCTACAGAGACATCCATCTTCCCATTGTGATAAACATGTAAACACACTGAGGGTCTAGGTTGTGTAGTAGTAGGTGCCAATATACCAGAGCATGAACACGCTACCTGACCCCAGCTTTCCTGAATCTATTTGTCTCCCATTTCCTTGGTCTCTGCCCTTTCTTCCTTTCATTGATGACTCTGGTGAAGGTTCCCAGTCCCAAACCTTGAGTCCATCTCTCCAGTCCCTCTTCGTCATTTCTTGAGACAGTATCACTGGTCTCTGTATCACTGATTTCACACAAACAGTCTCCAAACTTCAAAGCTCAAGTATTAGGCACTACTGTCAGGGTAAGGTAATGTCTAGCTAAACACTTATTTTCAAGAGTAAAAATTAGAAATACTCAATTATCCTAGAGACAATTGAAAACACCTTGTCTCCTAAAATTCATTGTTAGTTCTTCTCACAGGATAATTTTCAACCTTACAAAGAGAAACTAATTTTGAGTCTGATAGCATGAATGAATTTTGAGGTTTCTAGGTGCACAGAAGTAAAACTTTGTTAATATGCTAATTTCCTCCCTTCTTTTCTTCCCTTGACTTTCTTACCCCTCAATTTTCCATCTCAGTATTTTTCATTCACAATTAACCTTTTGTTCCATAGTTAGTGCCCTTGGCTTCTCTGGGAAGATTTACTAGCATGATTTGTAATTGGATGTTCTTTCATTTTCCATGTTAGGCTGATGACCGAGGAGGGAGCTGGATCACTTTCATTGGGTGTCTGCCTTTCTGCCTTTTCATAGTGTCAGTGAATCTGCTGCTAAGGGGATGAAGCTTACTGTTGTCATCTTTACCATCTGCCTGCATGTTTTGTTTTGTTTTGTTTTGTTTGTACCAGAATGACTCTTTCTCACTCAGATGCCTTCATTTTCCAATTGGCTAGTCGGAAGTTGTGAACAATAGCCCTCACATGGGATGGGTATTCATTGTCAGCTTGAGTGAGGTGTTCCTTTGCCGTTGATAGGCATGTTGCCTGTACCTTTGAGAAAGCAAAAACAGGAGGCTTGCTTGTTTTTGTTTGTTTGTTTGATGCTAGATATCATCGTGATGTCTTGATGTTGTCTCTTGATTGGAGTTGTAATACCTAAGGAGAATGTTCTCAGAACATCTGGGAGTGTCAAGAATTATAACTTTGGTACCATTGTGAATAATTCAATAGTGGTTGATGCTTAAGAACACATTAAGTTCTTAATCTGTCCTAGACATTGTAGACATGGAACACTGGGAGATAGATGCAAGCCTGCCTTTTGTTCATTCACTGTTGGACAAATTGAAGAGCACTCTGGTGATTTTTCTCATCTCATCCATGGGATTCTGCAGCTGCCTATGGAGTCAGGAGAATGCTTAGCTATTTGGAAGGCCTGGAGGAAAAACACAAGGTACATAGATGGCTTGTTTGCATTTCTTTTCAAAATGTTATTGCTATTTATGAAGAAGAGGAGCAATTATTTCTTTTGTCTCAACTAAAACCTCTGGTGCCCCACATTCACATACTTGAGGAACCAGACAATTCTTCAACATGCACTATGTAGTATTACTTGAATCTATGTGGTTTTTCATGCAGTAGTCATTTTTCTCCACGAAACCTGTCATTTTACATGCAGACATCTTGTGAAAGAGACGTGTCATAGATTAACGACAACATTGGCTCTTCACAAATCATGTCTGCATTCCTGTTGGGCATGAACCACCTCTTTAAAATGTACAAATATTTCAAAAGCTTTGAATATACTTTGACTCATGTGTTGAAACCAGCTTTGAAATACGCTCTTTCCCAAAATGGCGTGGGTGGGAAAGTTTCCAACACACACATTATTCTTTAGTTCTTCTTTTGTATGCAAAACAAGTTGGAGCCTTGTTGGATCTTCTCTCTTCAATATTGGTTGGCCCATCTTATAGGTACTTTAATGGTGGTTACAGCTCCTCCTTATGACCACTGCATTGACCTACTCAATATTTTTACAATAGCTGTTGTCAAAGGTCTACCACACTTCACCGTAGCCCATTTTACTTTTATTAAAATAGAACACATTGCAGGATACGAGTCAAATCTTCTGAGATACCATGTATACATTTCGACCTATTTCTACATATTAACTTGAAGTGGAACTCTCTGGTTTTTTTAAAGAGTCGGTTGTATCAACTGATGTTTTTATAGGAAGCTGTCTTATGAGAGGATGTTTGCTAAAGCAGACACATGAAAGGGTGTTTGCTGAGAATAGACAACACGTGGTGTTTTTCGGGAAGCTGTCCTGTGAGAGGGCATACATGGTATTTTGCTAGAGCAGACTATTGAGATGTTGTGTGATGTTTAAAAAGAATATAAATATAACCATATAGACAGTGAGAGGATGATCTTGCATTGGTTCACCTTGCAGTGTTTCACGGGTCTTCGCTGGCAATGCTCCTGCATTGGTTTGCCTTGCAATGCTTTGCTGGGCTTTGCTGCATTTTGCTGCGTTTGACTGGGATTTTCTTGTCATGACTTTGTACAAAGAACTCTAAAGAACTTCTCATGATATTCTGGCTGCTTCTTGCTGCTTCCACTGACTCATGCTGATTCAGCAGAGCTTCGAGGTTTCTTCTGGATCGAGTTGCTGGCACTGATTTGTGTTTGATGTTTTGGACTGGACAGCTGATATCCTGACAACCCAAAAAACTACTTTTAAGCAGGTCCACACCCCCCTTGCCCTATTAACCATTTTTCTCTCCTACCTGTGATGGGCAGGCTAGGAGGAAGGTTGAGGCATTTAAGAACCTTTATTAAATTATTGAATAAGTAGGTTTGAAAAATCTAAGACTACACTAACCCTTAACCAATATTTATGTTTTGACAAAAGCAACTTGTACTTTTCCTTCTATAGACCTATTATCAGCCATTTCTCCCAGGATCCCTGATTCCTGTTACTAAGGAATAATATAACAATCAAAGTCAGTTCACACCTATAATCCCAGCACTTAAGAGGGCAAGGCAAGAGAACTGCCACAAATTCAGGTTCCACCTGACTTCATAGCTTTAACCCAGGCTGCAGAGGGGAAAAAACATCAAAAACAAACATATTGGTCTGAGTACTTAGTATCCCAGATATACTTGGTACAGTCACTGGTATTGGTATGACATTGCTTCTCACGAACATATCTATCACATACATAATCTTAATTTTATGAGCTTTATTGATTTTTATTTTATGTGTATAAGTATTTTTAGCTGCATGTATGTCTATGTATATGTATATGTGTATGTATATGCAGGGTCTGTGAAGGCGGGAGGAGGTCTTTGGACCATCTAGAACTGGAGTTATAAACTGTTATCCTCCATGTCAGTACTGGGAACTGAACCTGGGTCCTGTGGAAGAACAGTCAGTGTTCTTAACCACTGAGACATCTCTCCAGCCCCATAAAACCATGAATTCATTAAAAAGTTTCTAACATTTTCATTTCCTTAACCCTTCCAATGTCATATTTGTGTCTCTTTTCCTTTACACTAAAAGTTCTGGTTTGGGGTGTGTGCAGATATGTTTTGATGAAAATCGTTTTAGAGTTTCAGGATCTCTCTCTCTCTCTCTCTCTCTCTCTCTCTCTCTCTCTCTCTCTCTCTCTCTCTCTCTCTTAAATATTTGCTTTATTTACATTTCCTCATTTCCCCTCTGAAAACCCCCTATTCCATCCCCCCTTCCCCTGCTCACCAACCCACCCACTTCCGTTTCCCTATCCTGGCATTCCCCTACCCTGGGGCTACGAGCCTTCACAGGACCAAGGACCTCTCCTATCACTGATGTCCCACAAGACTATCCTCTGCTACATATGCAGCTGGAGCCATGGGTCCCTCCACGTGTACTCTTTGGTTGGTGATTTAGTCCCTGGGAGCTATGAGGGTGCCTGGTTGGTGCATATTGCTGTTCTTCCTATGGGGCTGCAAACCCCTTCAGCTCCTTGGGTCCTTTCTCTAGCTCCTCCATTGGGAACCTGTGCTCAGTTCATTGGTTGTCTGAGAGCATCCACCTCTGTATTTGTGAGTGCTCTCACTCCTGGGCTGGGAGGTGAGCTTCCCACTTTCTCTCCAATAACTATCGAGAGGGTGCCAACCAGTCTCACAGCAGCAAAACAAAACAACAAACAAAATAATGGACAAAATTTAAGATTTCTTTGCATGTTTTTCTTTCTCTTTCTTTCTTTCTTTGTTTCTTTCTTCTCTCTCTCTCTCTCTCTCTTTCATTTGTTTGTTTGTTTGCATTTTGGTCACCACTTAATATATTTGAAGGGCTGGAGAGATGGCTCAGCGGTTAAGGGCACTGTGTTCTCTTCCAGAGTACCTGGGTTAATTTCCAGAACTCAGAAGGCAGATTACAACTGTCTCTTAAGTCAAATTCCAAGGGATCTGGTACTTTCACATAAACATATATGCAAACAAAACATCAATGCACATCAAATCTTCATATATACATGTGATAAATTATTACATTTTATGTACAAAAAGTTATGTACAAATATTAAATTTTATGTATAAAAAGTTACTCAAAGCAGCTCTCTGAAGTTCCCCATGTGACATAGAGTTAAGCACATTTATTTCTCATTTATGCTTAGATTTATTTTATTTAAGCCTTGCTCCTTTGCCTAATATTTTTAAATACCTAAAACATTCATTGAGTCCAAAAGTTAAAAATAAGCAAGGTATATTCAGAAAAAAAAATCTCATTTCAATGTTTAGCTTGTCCCAACTAATCAGGAAATTTCTAGTAAGAAACAATGATTTCTTTTAATTCCTTGAGTTCAAAAACATTCAGCAAATATATGTGTAGTATTCCTTCCTTTCTTTTACAAAGTCTAACAGAGTATGCAAGGTGGGTTTTGCAACATTTTTTGTCCTCTTGACAAGCTTAACTGGGGATCTTTACAATGGATACATTGTAGTTCATTCAGTTACTTCCTGAGGATGGATATTTGCGTTCTTTCCAGTGTCAGAGATTGAAATTAAGGCTGCAGTGAATACACTTAGGACTTGGCTTGTTCTACTTTCACAGAAACACAATTTTCCCTAAAAGACAGTAGCATGTATCCTACTTGTCACAGGTGACACTTCTCTAGAGTCATTCCAAATCATCACAGATAAGAAAAAAATGCTATTTCAGTTTTGAGTTTCTACTCAAAATTTCTTGGAAGGTTCCTCTAGTTGAGGGCTCTTTGCCCTTTTCCACTGATCTTTAAGAGCATTGCCCTTGGGTTTTGCTTCTTTTTCCATTTTCAAGTCTTTATACCAAATACAAGTAAGAATTCAACAATAAGAAGTATTAGTTCTTTGAGAGTGGTAGCAAAATTTTTATATAATTTTGATATTTATGCTTTGACCTGGGATATGGAAAAGAATTTTTCTTTACATATTTTAGAGAACGTATTGTGATCTCTTATTCATATGTGTCCTCCTCACTGCTCAGTTGCTGTGAAGAGATGTCATGACCAAGGCAACTCTTACAGGAAAGCTGGCTTACAGTTCAGAGGTTTAGTCCTTTATCATGGCAGGAAGTACGGTGGCATGCAGGCAGACAGGGAGCCGGAGACTAGGCGAGAGTAGCAGGTAGCAGGCAGGGAAGACCCTGGGCATGACGAGCATTTGAAACCCCAAAGCCCTGTCCCATGACACACTTCCTCAGACAAAGCCATGCCTACTCCAATAAGGTCACACCTCCTAATCCTTGTCAGCTAACACCATTCTCTAATGACCAGGCATTCAAATAAAGGAGCCTATGGAGGGAGGGGGCTCATTCCTACACATTCAAACCACCACACCCTTGTAGTGCACTAGTGTGAAGTATGTAATTAGTGGGCTTTTACTATGGTCTCAGAGTCCATTATCATCGCCTACTTAAGAACATCCCATACCTTACCCTTGTCTTTTATGTCCCTAGCAACCACAAGTCCAATTTCCTGTCGACCACTGTTGATTAGTTTCAATCCATCCTTGACTTCTTATAGTACATATTTGCTTCTAGTTTCTATGTTTTAATCCCTCTCTTACCCGGAGTTTATCTTATAAATGACATAAAGCATTCCCTTCTATTCCCTTCCCTCCCTTCCCCTGAATGAGTGGTTGTGAGACTTACTGGAAAAGTTTCCTATTGTTGTTATTGCAGATTCTAGTGGCTTTTAAAACAAAACAAATTTGCTGTCTTATGATTTTAGAGGTCACATGTTCCATAACCCCTATTCCCTAAGTTAAAATGCATGTGTTGTCAGGGCCAAGTCCCTTCTTTAGGCTTTAGAGGAGGATGTGTCCTTTCCCTCTTTAGCTTCTAGGGGCTATCACATTCTTGGGTGAATGCCTTTACCATCCTATCTTCTACTTCCAAGTCAGAATTCTTCTCCCTGCTTTGATCTCATCCTCCTCTGACTAAGGACTCTGTGACTACACTGGGCACATCTAAGTAATGAAGGATAATTCCTTCCTTTCAAGATCTTTTAAAGTGATCCCATCTGGAAAGTCCCTCTGGACTGCGTAAGACAGTGTGTTCTCAGGCTTGGGGAGCAGGATGTGGACATCGTCAGAGCACTACTATTTAGCCCACCACACCACACCCGCAGTGTTCTGGGCTGGTATCCACTAAGTGCCAAATGTCAATAGTCATTGTGTCTGTTTGGAGCACCTGTTCAGGTCCCTTGTTCAGGAGCCACTGGCACATTGTCCTAGGAAAGGGACCTTATGGTTCCGCATTCCCATCTCCACACTCCTCCCTTTAGGGCTTTCTTGGCACTGCCTACTTGTTTGTTATTTCCTATAAGGTCCAGAACCAACTCGATCCAGCCAAGGGGTTGGTATTTTGTCAGACTGACTTTGCATTTATACATTTATGTATGGAAATTTGATGTTTCTCTGTTGCATATTCAGCCTGTTCAAGAACTAGAGATGCCTCCTATTTGGTTCAGCCAATTTCCATGTTTTGAGTGTTTTGAGGGTTTTCTCACACAAACTTTGTTCATGTTGTACAAAGTTTCTCTCTAACTATTTTCACTTTTGTAAAGAGTTTCTTCTCTTTTATCAGCTCATCACCTCAGCTGTCGTCTGTGTATGTGTAAGGGACTTCTGCAAATTAATGGTACTTTGCTAGTTTGCTTTGTTACTTTTATTTTCTTGTTTAGTCGTGTGGATTCTAAAAGATATTTTTAAAGGATTACTTATTATGTTATGTGTATGGCTATCTGTGAGCCATGTATGTGCTCGGTACCTGCAAAGCCCAGAAAAGAGTGTTGAATTTCTTGGTACTGAAGCACCGTGTAGGGGCTGGGAGTTGAACCCAGCTCCTCTGCAAGAGCAGCAAATTGTCTTAACCACTGAGCCATCGCTCCAGTCCTATTATAAAACTTTTAGGGGGACTGGAGAGATGGCTCAACAGTTAAGAGCACTGACTGCTCTTCCAGAGGTCCCGAGTTCAATTCCCAGCAACCACATGGTGGCTCACAACCATCTGTAATGGGATCTGATGCCCTCTTATGGTGTGTCTGAAGACAGCTACTGTGTACTCACATACATGAATCTTTTAAAAAACATTTAAAATATTTATATAACTGAATCTATTAGCTGTTATATTTTCCTTCCATTTACTTTATTTTATTGACTTTTTATTTGGCCATGTGAACCTAGGACATAATGCATGTTAGACAGGAGCTCACGGACACCCCAGCTATTTCCCAGCCCCTTTCTTCCAGATGTTTAATCTTACAAGACTTTTCCTTCCTCCTAGCTATAAAATAAACTCAACTCAGTTTCCAGACTTGTCATCAAAGACATCAGCCCCACACCTAGCTATGATTGCTTCTTCCTTTTACATTTTCATAGAATCATTTTTTTCTTGTTTTGCTATGGTAGCTAAATCCCTTCTATATAATATACCTAGCAATGGAGGTACCAGGACACAGGCTTGATCCCGGTGAACAATAACTCCTTTTGGATGCCCCTGAAGCAGACACAGAGAATCAGCCTTTGCTGAAAGTGATGATTAACTAGAGCTCACAGGACAACTGAACACAAAGATGCTGCGTGAACCTCTGCCTCCCTCTTCTGCCCGTCATTTTCTTTACTTTGGACCCCAATAATTAAAAAAAATAATTTATTATTTTATGTATATGGGTCCCAATTATGTTAAGTAGTAACGGGTGATTTTTTTTTTTACTAGTTACAGAATAAGAAAGTCATAAAGCAAAATACACGGGTGATGACCACATATCAGCGGGCCGCAGCAGAGCAAGGAAGACTCTTGTTATCAGAGTTCAGATGTGATATGGAGACATTCTCAGCTCTTGGATTGGTAGGAGTTAGTGATGAGCTGCTATGGATATATTTTAAAGGTTTTTAATAAGTCACCAGGATGTCAGCTCGGACAAAGGGGGCAGCAATGCAGGCTGGAAAGGGACAGAAGAGAGCACATGATGGTTTGACTCTTGCCTCTCCATAGTCTCCAGGTCCACGCGTTTGGCCTTGCATGAACATTAGTATGACCGTCTGTTTCAGTTTTGATCTGTCCTTTTTCGTTTTTACTTCCCAGCTTCTGAGACTGCCAGGCCTCCAGGAAGCCTTGTTTTTTTGTTTTGTTTTGGTTTTGGTTTTGGTTTGGTTTGGTTTCTGCTTGTTTTCCCTTTCAATATACCTTTTTGCTGTTGCACATGGGATGCTCCAATTTTCCAGGAAAAACAAAGTTTCCCAGGACTGGTGGCTCCCAGATAAAGGCAGCTATGCCTCGGGGGCAGCTGTACCCTGAAGCAGAACCGATCATGCCCTGGGGATCATTTGGTCCCCTCGAGTAATAAGGAGTTCTTTGAAACACCTTGCAGACCCATGCCAGAGAGGTGAGACCCTGCCTCAAGGAATAAGGTGGAAAACAATACAGGGGAGAACCTGACAGTGACCTTCGAAAGCTTGTGCAGACCTGTGCATGCACACATGCATACATGCTCACACACACACACACAAATGATATTTCAGTTGGGCATGGTGGTGTTATGTATCTGTAATCCCCACAATTTCTACTGAGGTAGGAGTACACACTTACCTGGGTAATATATTCCCATGGGCTATATAATATTCCAGTGTCTCAAAAAGCCAACAAAAAAAGAAAGAAAGAAAAGAAATTCTAGCTTTATTATAACTAGGTACTGGTCATACTTAATTATATTTTGTGGACTGTAGTGACATTTTGTGATTCAATACAAATATTTGAAAAGACAGATTTTTTATAAATAATCAAAAGATTGTTGTGTTCCAAAGTGTTTTTATTATCATGCAATTCATTAAGCTCTCCATGTGTTTGTGTCCTTGGTCTGATGTGAACTGAGAAAATCCATCTCTGCATTAAATAGCTCTGAATTTCTTAGCCGTGAAGGGAGGCAGGCACTTGGAGGGGAACCTCCCGCATTGATGTACCTTCAAAATTGTCCTTTCCTTCTGCTTCATCTGAAAATCTCTGGAGAAACCCTGACGAGCTGGCTAGGGTCACTGGGCCCCTCCTGGGACGGATTCTTTAGTGGGGTAGAGTAAACCTGCCTCCTTACAATGCTGCGCTGGCCGAAGCATGCTGTCCCACACCTCTCCTCTCCGAAAACCTGCACTGTGTGACCTTAAATGGAGCATGCCCAGAAACTCCTATGTCATCTGTCTTTCCTTTGCAAATAGCCTGTAGCCTTACACTGAGCATGCTCATTAATGGTCACCTTAAAATGAACATGTTGAGAAATTTGCTGCTCCTATGTGTAGTTTCCTATACCAACGTGTTCAAGCTTCTTGAATACAATTCCCATACTTCCTTTGGGGAGATCACAGCTTTCCAAGAACACCAATGCTCTACTTAGTCCAGAGGTTCTTAGCCTGTGGGTCAGAGCCCCCATGGTGGGGGGGGGGGGATAGGAGGGTGGGGGAATGGGGGTGGGAGGGGTTGGTTGTGGTGGTGGTGGTGGCAAACAACACTTTCACAGGGATGGAATATCAGCTATTTACAATCTGAATCATAACAGTAGCAAGATGACAGTTGTGAAGTAGCAACAAAAATAATCATATAGTTGGGGGTCACTACAAGAGGAACTGTATTAAAGGGTCACAGCATTTGAAAGGTTGAAAACCACTGCCTTAGTCCATCTCTTCCTCACCTGCCCTCCTCCTCTTCCCCATCCTCCTCTCCCTCCTCCTCCCCTCCCCCAATTCTTCTTCCTATTTTGCTTTCTTTTTCCCTCTGTCTTTGGGCTGTTTCTATAAGTCACATGTTTCTATTTCTTTCATATTTTCTGCTTTTAGTCCGATTAGAGGAATCTCCACAAGGATTGGATATCGCTTAGAACTTGAAGATTCTAGCATCCTGTATGTAGAGGCCGATTAGTTCCCTGGTTTACAGTGTTTCCTATTTAAGCTGGCTACTCGTTTTTTCCTCTCAAAATAAGTCTATCTGCTCAGGGGCGACAAACAATTTGGATCTGAATGTTTCTTTAGCCTGTATTTTAGTGACTCTGATTAACTCTTGCTGTGACAGTATTGGTGTGATTTCTGAGCCCCTTGGTGACTTTGTGCTGTGACTTTATTCTGTAGGCTTCTGGTCTAGTTTTCTCACAGTGGCCCTGACACTTAAGCCTTAGTCATCTACTCTCTGGCTTGTAAAACACCACTGCTATTTGCTCTTGAATCTTTCTCTATGTCCCTATAGGTTTATATACTGTTAATCACAACACTGTTTTTTTTGTTGTTGTTGTTGTTGTTTTGTTTTGTTTTGTTTTTTTTAGGGTCATAGGAATAAAAAAAGTTTTCAAGGTTCTAACTTATTAGGAACCCTCCTTCTGAGACTTTCCTAAAAGATAATTTTAAATTGCATTTGCGCTTTCTAGATCTGGTTAGTGCTCCTTCATTAGGAATCAATTCTGCTCTCACCAGACTCCAGCCTCTATTTCTGTCTTTACCCATCCAACACTCTCACTCAGTTAAAGACTATGGCTTTTCTGCACTGGTGAAATGGCTGAGGGGGAACGGCTCGCCCTGGTTTGCTCCATGGGGTCCACATGGTGCAGGGAGAGAGGCCAAACTGCAGGGCGGTCTCTCATCAACATGGGCGTGCCGCGGCATGTGCTTAAGACTGCTGTTTCTGCATCGCTTCTTCAACCCAGTTTCCAAACCTGGGATCTTTAGCACTCTGTGTGGTATTTCTGGTTGAAAACTCCACATGTACTACATTTTATTTTAGAAGAGTCACTTCTAACTGTTTCTAATATAAGACAACTTAAAAGTATATACATCCTCTAGTAACAGATTTTTAGGTCATTTACAGATTAATTCTCTGACTTAAGGACCCTGAGTTCTCTTTCTGACAAGCTTTGTATGGTGAAAGGATATACTATATGTTTACATACCTACTGTGAGAACAAACTACCGCAAGCAATGCAGCTCTCTTAGCTCTGTTTTTGGAATTGAAAATTAAATTATCATTGTGTATGTTCATGCATGTTGGGATATGTTCATGTATGTCAATGCACATGTGTACTTGCTTGTGGAGGCCAGACATCACCCCTTAGGAGCTGTCCCCCTTTGATACATAGATTCTTACTTGCCTGGGGTTAATATAGATTGATGGGCATACAGAGACCTGCCTGGTTCTAGCTTTTCAGTGCTAGGATTTTAAAACATGCCAATGTGTTCAGCTTTCTCTATGTACTCCATTGGATCAAACTCAATTTCTCACATTTGTAGAGCAAGCAGTTTACTGATAAAGCTATCTCCATAGCCCACAAAGGTTCTTATATGAATAGTCATGGTTCAAGCAAAATTAGTTCAAACAAAGTGTAAGAAATGCCTGTATATTCTCCAATGAAAATTAATCTTTTGGGTTCCATGCCAGCTTCTATTCATACATATAGGTAAGTTTCTCTAGGAAATCAGATGCCCTCTTCTGGCCTCCACACAGGCAAAAAACAATTACATATATGGAATAAAAACAATTTTATTTTAAATTTAAATCATAATGACTGTTTAGTATTTCTCCACAGGCTGCTAACAAAGGCATAGGAAAGCTAATGAAGACAGCCCATCATGCAGTGTTTCCCATTCACATCTGTGCGTATACAATGAGAAATCTGGATAGAATTGCTTATATAAAAGCATATTTAGTAATCTGTTTTTCTCAGCCCAATAATTGGCCTATATTAAAGTCCCTATATTGATCCCTTTAAACTCTAAACACACCCTAACTTATAAACATTTGTGGTGGCTAATCTCAGCTGTCAACTTGCTAGGGATGAGAAGTGCATGGGTTTGCCTGTGAAGGTGTTTCCAGGGAAGGAAGAAGATATGGGCTGTGCCAAATACGGGATTATGGGCAGCACCCCCTCAGACTAGGGACCCAACTCAAACAAGAGGGGGACAGTGCACCAGCATCCCCCTGCTTCATGCTTTCTGGCTGACAGTAAGCTATCCCTTGACTCTTCTGGGCTCATCATGGCGAACAGGAAAGCTGTGAGTCCAAATAACAATTCTCCCTGAAGTTGATTTTCCCTAGACACTTGCCATGGCAGCATAAAACTAACAAACACAACCATGTCATTTTTTTCACATCTTTGGTAGATAAAGTATAACTAGAGATACGCTGTCATTCATTAGCCTTCACAGTGCCTAAGGACCTTGTAAGTCTAATAGAGCCTCCTTCCCCAATCGCAACAGTGTTGCAGAACTGTGATGCCTAAGGACCTTGTAAATCCAATAGAGCTTCCTTTCCCAATCGCAACAATGTTGCAGAACTGTATCAGAAGACTGAAAGCAGGGGATATAGGACTCCGAGGACCACTAGGGAACTGAACTCTGGCCCTTCCCCATTATTTTCCTTGGTGATATCTCTCTTTCTATACACACACACACACACACACACACACACACACGGCCTTTGAAAGGCTTTTGATGCGTGGGCACCTCTCCTTCCCAACACAGAGGCAGAGAATAGCCAAGGAGCTTTTGAAGAAGGGATTATCTGTTTATAGCCATAGTTTTATTTAGATAGCTCTTATGCTTTTATACAAGATACTACATATTCATAGTTTTAGAAAGATTAAGTACTCCTGAGGAGGTTGCAACCCTGAGCAACACCCGCCCAGACCCTCAGAATATTCCCAGTACCCAGAGGTGCTCGGACCCTCAGTGGATCCCAGGACTCGGGTGTTTGGTCCCTCAGGAGATCCCTAGTTCCCAGGTGGCTTGTCCCTTAGGGGATCACCAGTACCCAGAGGTAACTGCTCTGTTTTTCTACTTACAATTCACTCACAATTCAGTTAGATACTGTCACATTCTTGGGAAGGATACTAGTTATAGTGTTTTGTTTATTGGGTTGATACAGTTCAATACTATTCTTTCATTTTCGGCTGGGAGGTGGGTGCTCACCTAACTTTAGTTTTGTAAAGGAAACTTGTTTTTCTCAGCTATGGCAGCTTTAAAACATGCTTTTAAAATACATTTTTAAAAACACCCCTCTTGTCAGGCTCTAGCAGGGCCTCTCAGGAGACAGCCATATCAGGCTCCTTACAGCAAGCATTTCTTGGCATCCACAATAGTGTTGAGTTTTGGTGACTGTATATGGGATGGATCCCTAGGTGGGGCAGTCACTAAATGGTCTTTCCTTCAGTCTCTGTTCTACACTTTGTCTCCATATTTGCTCCTGTGAGAATTTTGTTCCCCTTTCTATGAAGGATCAAAGCACCCACACTTTGGTCTTCCTTCTTCTTGAGCTTCATGTGGTCTGTGAATTGTATCTTGTTTATTCTGAGCTTTTGGGCTAATATCCACTTATCAGTGAGTGCATACCATGTGTGTTCTTTTGTAATTGGGTGACCTCACTCAAGATATTTTCTAGTTCCATCAACAGAGGCAGATACTCACAGCCAATCATTGGACTAAGCGCAGGGTCCCCAATGGAGGAGTTAGAGAAAGAACTGAAGGAGCTGAAGGGATTTGCAACCCCATAGGAAGAACAACATCAACCAGCCAGACCTCCTATAGCTCCCAGGGACTAAGCCACCAAACAAGGAATACACATGGTTCTAACTGCATATATAACAGAGGATGGCCTTGTCAGGCATCAATGGGAAGAAAAGTCCTTGGTCCTATAAAGGCTCCATAGATGCCACAGTGTGGGGGAATTGAGGGCTGGGAGGTAGGAGTGGGTAGGTGGGTGGAAGAACACCCTCCTAGCATCAGGGAGAGGGGAGATTAGGGTTTGGGGGGGTGGAGGAACCAGGTAAGGAGATAGCATTTGAAATGTAAATAAAAAATATAAAAAAAAACAAAACACCCCTCTTTCACTCCCTCTCCTTGAATTTGGGCTGGGTATTCTGTAAAAGGTGAGAGAGGTCACCGTGTACGGCTTCTCTCTGATGCCGCACAGGATGCTTGCCCTTAAAACATAGCCACCATGCTGCGAGCAATCCAAACACGGTCAGATACTTCTGCCTATGGCCCCAGATAAATTGCAGCCAATAGTAACAACCAACTCGGCATCTGAATGATATCCCTCAGATTTTAAGCCTTTCCTCAAAACCTCCAGGTATTGTGGGGCAGAGAGCAGCCACCCCTAGGCACAGAGGCCATCACTGACAACATGTGACTAGTGTTTAAAGTGAGCCTCTTAGGTGGGTCTTCTGAGATAGAAAATTGCTTCACTTGCCCTGGGAAAATGTGCTTTGAAGGTCAGAAGCCCTGTGCTGACCTCCTTCCCAGAGAGCGGGTAGGGAACACCGCCGAAGACTGCTTGGCTCTAGCCCTCAGATAAGCATGCTCGCCACTTGACTGTTCACAGCTCTCTTGGTGGCAAGTGTCAGGAAATAACTGTACAAATAAAAGATGTTGCTTCATGTATCTGAAAGGTCTGATGTGGATGGACCTGGCTTTCATAATCTTCCAAAAAATAAATTTCTACCCCTGAGCACACCCTCAGAAAGCCTGACTACATTTTTTAAAAGATTTATTTATTTATTATATGTAAGTGCACTGGAGGTGTCTTCAGACACACCAGAAAAGGGCGTCAGATCTCATTACAGGTGGTTGTGAGTCACCATGTAGTTGCCAGGATTTGAACTCAGGACCTTCGGAAAAGCAGTCAGTGCTCTTAACCGCTGAACTATCTCTCCAGCCCCCTGACTATATTTCTTTGGCTCTAATTGGACATGCGTCTGTCTCTAGACCTTTTAGGCAATGGAGGATCCTTACTTAGATCTGGCTCACATGAGCTTCCCTGAAGCACATGAATTAAACATAGAGGGTGACTCTGGTTAGTTTTTAAATTAAGTTTCAGTAACTGAAGAAAATAGATGAGGAGATGAGAATTGTCGCTGGAGACAACCTGCGCATCACGCCTCCTCCCGCCGTGCCAGTCCTTGACGTGTTTTCTAGCCTCTCTTATATCTTGCTGGTGGCATGCCATCAATTACCAGTGTTCTGCCAGGAACACAGACCTGGCTTTCTGTTCTATTCCCCTGCCTCCCTTCTCTGCCTTTGCTTAGTTCTCTATCACTAACTTAGTGATTGTCCCACAAGGCTTCACTGGACGCCGAGCAAAACTTCAGCTTCAGACAGAATATTACAATAGAAATCTCTAAGTCTTAGCCAACACGGTTATTCAGCCGGATCCTAAAGCTGAGGCCCAATTCCAGTGTAAACACAGAACTCAGCCGGGTCTCTAAAGGACACACTAATCGGATTAGACCTGAGGTCCTTATTATAAAACTTACCCAACCAGACCTTTCTGTTTCTGAGGTTTTTAACCATAGAGGAGGGTCAGAGAGAGATGTGGAGTGTGAACACAATAATTCTTTTTATTTTAACAAAAAAAATCAAATATGATCTGAGAACTGAGTTTCTTATCATGACACACAAACTTTGCACCTAAGAATGAATATGCAGCACCCAGCTAGATTTTCATAGGTAAGATTATGCAGTTCAATTCACCAGGATAGAAACTTGAAGGAAAAGACTGGTCCACTGCTAAGTTTCCAATTAAAAAAGAATTTTCAAGGGCTGGGTGGTGGTGGGGCATGCCTTTAATCCCAGCATTTGGGAGGCAGAGGCAGGTGGATTTCTAAGTTTGAGGCCAGCCTGGTCTACAGAGTGTGTTCCAGGACAGCCAGGGCTACACAGAGAAACCCTGTCTCGAAAAACAAAAACAAAAACAAAAAAAAAAACAAAGAATTTTCATACTACAATAAAAAAAAAAACACCCCTTTGAAGGCCTTTGTAGGTCAGTGTGGTAATGACACTTAACAATTTTAAAAATATGTTTAGAATTATTTACTAGAAAGTACGTAAGTGTTTTGTTCCATAAACAGAGGGAGGATATCACACAGTAGCCTAGATGGGCAGGGAAGTCACTGCAGTCTTCCTGCTTCAGTTTCCTACGGTATCGCCATTACAGGGTTTCCTGTTCCTGCTATTATTTAAATGCAGTCACAAAATTATATTTAAGACACTCACTTTTGTAATCACATTTTAAATCCATAGCTTCAATAAGTTTTCTTTACAAGTTCTACAAATACTTTATGTAAAGTTTTGGTTTTTTTTTTCATTTTTGCTATCTGAGAACAACGATCCTACGCCTGTTTTGTTATACATAGGACGAGTTTAAACTGTATAAGATTGTATTTTGGAAAGGCTCCCAGAAAAAACATACATATGCTTAGTGTGGTAATGTGATACGGCTCACAAAAATAATAAAAGGACTCATATCCTTATGTCAGTAAAATCAAGGGAGATTTAAAGTTTTTTTAATTTTTTTTTATTCGATATAATTTATTTACATTTCAAATGATTTCCCCTTTTCTAGCCCCCCCAATCCCCGAAAGTCCCGTAAGCCCCCTTCTCTTCCCCTGTCCTCCCATCCACCCCTTCCCACTTCCCCGTTCTGGTTTTGCTGAATACTGTTTCACTGAGTCTTTCCAGAACCAGGGGCCACTCCTCCTTTCTTCTTGTACCTCATTTGATGTGTGGATTATGTTTTGGGTATTCCAGTTTTCTAGGTTAATATCCACTTATTAGTGAGTGCATACCATGGTTCACCTTTTGAGTCTGGGTTACCTCACTGAGTATGATATTCTCTAGCTCCATCCATTTGCCTAAGAATTTCATGAATTCATTGTTTCTAATGGCTGAATAGTACTCCATTGTGTAGATATACCACATTTTTTGCATCCACTCTTCTGTTGAGGGATACCTGGGTTCTTTCCAGCATCTGGCAATTATAAATAGGGCTGCTATGAACATAGTAGAACGTGTATCCTTATTACATGGTGGGGAGTCTTCTGGGTATATGCCCAGGAGTGGTATAGCAGGATCTTCTGGAAGTGAGGTGCCCAGTTTTCGGAGGAACCGCCAGACTGATTTCCAGAGTGGTTGTACCAATTTGCAACCCCACCAGCAGTGGAGGAGTGTTCCTCTTTCTCCACACCCTCTCCAACACCTGCTGTCTCCTGAATTTTTAATCTTAGCCATTCTGACTGGTGTAAGATGAAATCTTAGGGTTGTTTTGATTTGCATTTCCCTAATGACTAATGAAGTTGAGCATTTTTTAAGATGCTTCTCCGCCATCCGAAGTTCTTCAGGTGAGAATTCTTTGTTTAACTCTGTACCCCATTTTTTAATAGGGTTGTTTGGTTTTCTGGAGTCTAACTTCTTGAGTTCTTTATATATATTGGATATTAGCCCTCTATCTGATGTAGGATTGGTGAAGATCTTTTCCCAATTTGTTGGTTGCCGATTTGTCCTCTTGATGGTGTCCTTTGCCTTACAGAAACTTTGTAATTTTATGAGGTCCCATTTGTCAATTCTTGCTCTTAGAGCATACGCTATTGGTGTTCTGTTCAGAAACTTTCTCCCTGTACCGATGTCCTCAAGGGTCTTCCCCAGTTTCTTTTCTATTAGCTTCAGAGTGTCTGGCTTTATGTGGACGTCCTTGATCCATTTGGATTTGAGCTTAGTACAAGGAGACAAGGATGGATCAATTCGCATTCTTCTACATGCTGACCTCCAGTTGAACCAGCACCATTTGTTGAAAAGGCTATCTTTTTTCCATTGGATGTTTTCAGCCTCTTTGTCGAGGATCAAGTGGCCATAGGTGTGTGGGTTCATTTCTGGATCTTCAATTCTGTTCCATTGATCCTCCTGTCTGTCACTGTACCAATACCATGCAGTTTTTAACACTATTGCTCTGTAGTATTGCTTGAGGTCAGGGATACTGATTCCCCCAGATTTTCTTTTGTTGCTGAGAATAGTTTTAGCTATCCTGGGTTTTTTGTTGTTCCAGATGAATTTGATAATTGCTCTTTCTAACTCTGTGAAGAATTGAGTTGGGATTTTGATGGGTATTGCATTGAATCTGTATAGGGCTTTAGGCAAAATGGCCATTTTAACTATATTGATTCTACCGATCCATGAGCATGGGAGGTTTTCCCATTTTTTGAGGTCTTCTTCCATTTCCTTCTTCAGAGACTTGAAGTTCTTGTCATACAGATCTTTCACATGTTTGGTAAGAGTCACCCCAAGATACTTTATACTGTTTGTGGCTATTGTGAAGGGGGTCATTTCCCTAATTTCTTTCTCAGCCTGCTTAGCCTTTGAGTATAGGAAGGCCACTGATTTGCTTGAGTTGATTTTATAACCTGCCACTTTGCTGAAGTTGTTTATCAGCTGTAGGAGCTCTCTAGTGGAGTTCTTTGGATCACTTAGGTAGACGATCATGTCGTCTGCAAATAATGATAGTTTGACTTCTTCCTTTCCAATTTGTATCCCTTTGACCTCCTTATGTTGTCGAATTGCCCGAGCTAGTACCTCAAGTACAATATTGAAAAGATAAGGAGAAAGGGGGCAGCCTTGTCTGGTCCCTGATTTCAGTGGGATTGCTTCAAGTTTCTCTCCATTTAGTTTGATGCTGGCTACCGGTTTGCTGTATATTGCTTTTACTATGTTTAGGTATGGGCCTTGAATTCCTGTTCTCTCCAAGACTTTAAGCATGAAGGGATGCTGAATTTTGTCAAATGCTTTTTCAGCATCCAATGAAATGACCATGTGGTTTTGTTCTTTGAGTTTGTTTATGTAGTGGATTGTATTGATGGATTTCCGTATATTGAACCAACCCTGCATTCCCGGGATAAAGCCTACTTGATCATGGTGGATGATCGTTTTGATGTGTTCTTGGATTCGGTTGGCAAGAATTTTATTGAGTATTTTTGCATCGATGTTCATAAGGGAAATTGGTCTGAAGTTCTCTTTCTTTGTTGGATCTTTTTGTGGCTTTGGTATCAGTGTAATTGTGGCTTTGTAGAAGGAATTGGGTAGTGTTCCTTCTGTTTCTATTTTGTGGAATAGTTTGAAGAGTATTGGTGTTAACTCTTCTTTGAAGGTCTGGTAGAATTCTGCACTGAAGCCATCTGGTCCTGTGCTTTTTTTGGTTGGAAGACTTTCTATGACTCCTTCTATTTCTTTAGGCATTATGGGACTGTTTAGATGGTCTAGTTGGTCCTGATTTAATTTTGGTATTTGGTATCTGTCAAGGAAATTGTCCATTTCCTCCAGATTCTCCAGTTGTGTTGAGTACAGGCTCTTGTAGTAGGATCTGATGATTTTTTGGATTTCCTCAGTTTCCGTTGTTATATCTCCCTTTTCATTTCTAAGTTTGTTAATTTGGATACTTTCTCTGTGCCCTTTGGTCAGTCTGGCTAAGGGTTTATCTATCTTGTTGATTTTCTCAAAGAACCAGCTCCTGGTTTTGTTGATTTTTTGTATGGTTCTCTTTGTTTCTACTTGATTGATTTCGGCCCTGAGTTTGATGATTTCCTGCCTTCTACTCCTCCTGGGAGAAATAGCTTCTTTTTGTTCTAGGGCTTTCAGGTGTGTCATTAAGCTGGTAATGTATGCTCTCTCCATTTTCTTTTTGGAGGCACTCAGGGCTATGAGTTTTCCTCTTAGCACTGCTTTCATTGTGTCCCATAGATTTGGGTATGTTGTGTTTTCATTTTCATTGTGTTCTAAAAAGTCTTTAATTTCTTTCTTTATTTCTTCCTTGACCAAGGTATCATTGAGTAGAGTATTGTTCAGTTTCCACGTGTATGTGGGTTTTCTGTTGTTTCTGTTGCTATTGAAGACCACTTTTACTCCATAGTGATCAGATAGGAGGCATGGGATTAGTTCTATCTTCTTATATTTGTTGAGGTCTGTCTTGTGACCAATTATATGGTCGATTTTGGAGAAGGTACCATGAGGTGCTGAGAAAAAGGTATATTCTTTTGTTTTAGGATAGAATGTTCTATATATATCTGTTAAATCTAATTGGTCCAAAGCTTCAATTAGTTTCATTGTGTCCCTGTTTAGTTTCTGTTTTCCTGATTGGTCCATTGAGGAAAGTGCTGTGTTGAAGTCACCCACAATTATTGTGTTAGGTGCAATGTGTGCTTTTAGTTTTAATAAAGTTTCTTTTACGAAAGAGGGTGCCCTTGCATTTGGGGCATAGATGTTCAGGATTGACAGTTCTTCTTTTTGTATTTTTCCTTTGACCAGCAAGAAGTGTCCCTCAGGGTCTCTTTTGATGACTTTGGGTTGAAAGTCAATTTTATCTGATATTAAATGGCTACTCCAGCTTGTTTCCTGAGACCATTTGCTTGTAAAATTGTCTTCCAGCCTTTTACTCTAAGGTAGTGTTTGTCTTTGACCCTGAGGTGTGTTTCCTGTAAGCAGCAAAATGTAGGGTCCTGTTTACGTATCCATTCAGTTAGTCTGTGTCTTTTTATTGGGGCATTAAGTCCATTGATGTTAAGAGATATTAAGGAATAGTGATTGTTACTTCCTATCATTTTTGACGTTAATTTTTAAATTTGAATGCTTAACTTCTTTTGGGTTTGATGAAAGGTTACTATCTTGCTTTTTCCAGGGTGAAGTTTCCCTCCTTGTATTGGTGTTGTCCTCCTATTATCCTTTTAAGGGCCGGGTTTGTGGATAGATATTGGGTAAACTTGGTTTTGTCATGAAATATCTTAGTTTCTCCATCTATGGTGATTGAGAGTTTTGCTGGATATAGTAGTTTTGGTTGGCACTTGTGTTCTCTTAGAGTCTGCATGAGATCTGCCCATGACCTTCTAGCCTTCATAGTCTCAGGTGAAAAGTCTGCTGTGATTCTGATAGGTCTTCCTTTATATGTTACTTGGCCTTTTCCTCTTACTGCCTTTAGTATTCTTTCTTTGTTTAGAACATTTGGTGTTTTGATTATTATGTGACGGGAAGTATTTCTGTTCTGGTCCAGTCTGTTTGGAGTTCTGTAGGCTTCTTGTATATTCATGGGCATCTCTCTCTTTAGGTTAGGGAAGTTTTCTTCCATAATTTTATTGAAGATATTTGCTGGCCCTTTAAGTTGTAAATCTTCACTCTCATCTATGCCTATAATCCTTAGGTTTGGTCTTCTCATTGTGTCCTGGATTTCCTGGATATTTTGGGTTACAAGCTTTTTGCATTTTGCATTTTCTTTAACTGTTGAGTCCATGGTTTCTATGGAATCTTCAGCATCTGAGATTCTTTCTTCTATCTCTTGTATTCTGTTGTTGATATTTGCATCTCTGTCCCTGATTTCTTCCCAAGGCTTTCTATCTCCAAAGTTGTCTCCCTTTGAGTTTTCTTAGTTGTTTCTACTTCTGATTTTAGATCCTGGATGGTTTTGCTTAGCTCCTTCACTTGCATGTTTGTGTTTTCCTGTAATTCTTTAAGAGATTTTTGTGTTTCCTCTTTCATGACCTCAGCCTGTTGACCAAAGTTCTCCTGTATTTCTTTAAGAGATTTTTGTGTTTCGTCTTTCATGACCTCAGCCTGTTGACCAAAGTTCTCCTGTATTTCTTTAAGTGGTTTTTGCATTTCCTCCTTGTTGGCTTTTGTATTCTCCTGGATTTCTTTCAATGATTTTTGTGTTTCCCTTGCAAGGGCTTCTAACTTTTGATCCATTTTCTCCTGAATTTCTTTAAGTATGTCCTTCATGTGTTCCTGTACCAGCATCATGACCAGTGATTTTAAATCCAAATCTTGTTTTACTGGTGTGATGGGGTATCCAGGACATGCTGGTAGAGGAGAATTGGGTTCAGATGTTGCCATATTGCCTTGATTTCTGTTAGTGACGTTCCTGCGTTTGCCTTTTGCCATCTAGTTCTCACTGGTGTTAGTTTTTCTTGTCAGTGCTGGACTCACCAGTGCAAGCTGCCCCTTCCCAGTTGGCCTCTGGTGCGCAGCTTACCTCCTGCACTGCTTGTAGACAGGGTGCTGCTGGCCAGGCTGTTCAGATCCCAAAGCAGGCACCCGAAGGCTCCCGCTGGGGCCCACTGGATTCACCGGAGCCCACTGACTTCTCCCAGCTGGCCGCCCGGAAACCCAGCTAGCCACTTGCAGGACTTGGAGATGTGGTGCTGCCGCCCAGGCTGATCTTGGCAGCAGAACTCCCAACCGGGTTGGTGCACACAAGGCTAGCCTAGCTGCTCAGGCCCTGAGTCTAGGCAAAAACCTGGCAGGCCAATGTCGGTGCAAAGTTCCCCTCAGCTGTGGGTGTTAATTGGGTGTGTCAGGTGGCTAGGATGGTGGCGTGCACGAGTTCCCTGAGAGTGCTGGGAGAGTCTGCTGGGCTAACGACCTCCTGGCCGGGTCAGCACACAGATGGCCCAACGAGCAGCCCAGGGCCTGGGGGCAGTCCAGGGCCTGACCGTCTGAGACCCCTGCTATGTCCTCCTTGGGCTATGCCTGTTAGCTGGTTTGGTTTTGTCTGCTAGGTCTCTCTGGCTTCCCGTAGTCAAAATGGCGGCGGTGCGCGCCGGCCCGGGCAAACAAGCTCCTGGCTGGGTCGGCACACAGATGGCCCACCGAGCAGCCCAGGGCCTGGGGGCAGTCCGGGGCCTGACCGTCTGAGACCCCTGCTATGTCCGCCTCGGGCTATGCCTGTTAGCCGGTTTGGTTTTGCCTGCTAGGTCTCCCTGGCTTCCCTTAGGCAAAATGGTGGTGGTGCGCGCGCCGGCCCGGGAGGAAAAAAACCTCCTGGCCGGGTTTGCACCCCGGTGGACCCCCGATCAGCCCAGGGCCTGGGTGCAGGCCAACGCCCGTCGGGCTTAGACCCCCGCAATGTTGGTCTCGGGTTATATTTGCGTACCTCAGTCTGATTTCTCTGGCGACCGAGAACCAATATGGAGCCCTGGTAACTGACTGGCGGGAGGCAGAGTTCTCATGTCGAGATTTAAAGTTTAATGGTAAAAGTTTAAATAGCTAATATATTTTGCAGTCAAGATTCATCATCATCATCATCATCATCATCATCATCTTTTCCCAACACATTGCTGGTTGGTCCTTCCAGAATGGTGTTCACTAGCTGCTCCCGTATGGCTCCCGCATGCTGACCCCTTCACAAGGTGGGACATATGATACCTGTGCCCCAAACCAGAAGCTCATGAGGTCCTTAGGTGAGCTTATGACTACTTCCCTGTGCTGGAAATCTGATACCTCTTAATCATCATGTGTGCTTGGTGGTTGTGTATGCATGTATGTTCACACATGTGGAGGCTGGAGGACCACTTTGTGAAGGGATGGGTTCTGGAGGTTTACCTTGGGTCTCTGGGTGCACACAGTCAGTCTCGCCAGCCCAAGTCCAGCTACTCCTAAAGTGTGGTATGGAGTAGCATTGAGTTGGATGGACTCATATCTGTGCCCTCTGTTGAACGGGTATTTGCTTGATCCAGTGATCCTGTAAATCTGCATTTGCTTGGAGACAGATCAGAAATGTGTGTCCTGCTTCAGCCATCAAACACGTCGGGCTGCAGATGTGAGGGATTGTCTCCAAGACAGAAGCGACCCCTCCCGGATCTCCGGAGGTCTGCTTCTTTTCTTCTTCCATTCTGGTTAATGTTGAGAGGTTTGCAGGTGCTGCCAGTTGGCCCTCACGTTTATCCTCTCCTTCCTTTTCATGAAGGGGGCAGCTTGGCACATCCATAGGTCCATTTCTCAACAACTTCTTCTTCTTCTTCTTCTTCTTCTTCTTCTTCTTCTTCTTCTTCTTCTTCTTCTTCTTCTTCTTCTTCTTCTTCTTCTTTTTGTGGCCAATCGAAGCCAAACGGGATTCATTGTGGGAGTGCGCCCAGCCTCCTGGTCATTGACTATGCATGTGGGTGAGCGACTGTGCTACTAACTGTATCCAAGTGTCATATCAAAAGCAGCTTATCTGATTATTGGAATGGCTTATGAAATTGTAGCTGCCACAAGGGGACCAGCATAATCATTTCATTATCTTAATGATAACAGTTATTGATTTTATCATCTGATATATTTGTTGATTAAATAAACTGCCCATTTCAAGATTATTGTAGTAAGAAGTTAATGATGACAGTATACTACAAATTCAGTGCCAGGCCACACATAGTATACGTTACCATGGTGACAGAAAGTATGCAAACATCTTGAAATAGCATTTCTGTGCTGAAAGAGGGTCTGGGTAATGTGCATGTGGAGATGTGACAGTTCATCACCAACAACAAGAGAGATGCTTGTGGATACTTCAAAGAAAGGCAAGTGAGCTGGAGAGATGGCTCAGCGGTTAAGAGCACTGACTGCTCTTCTAGAGGTCCTGAGTTCTATTCCCAGCAATCACATGATAGCTCACAACCATCTGTAATGGGATCTGGTGCCCTCTTCTGGTGTGTCTGAAGACAGGGACGATGTACACATGTACATATAATAAATAAAAAAATATTTAAAAAAAAAATACAAAAGCTAGACTAGGAAGGGACGGAGAGTAAGAACCGCAGTGGTGTCTCTGCTGGAGAGACTGGCTGCGAGCAACCGATAGGGACATTTATGGCATTTTGAAACTAGTGCTGAGGGCAGCAGAGATGTCTGAACATAAATCTACCTCGTGCAGAGTCCACAGCAGCGCACGCCAACCTGCCTGTGCCTTTCTGTGCACCCATCACCTGCTCTGGCTGGCTCTGCTTTGACCTTCCGCTAACTCCATTTCTTCTCTAGACTCAAGGCTAGCTGAGCAGAAACTGGGCCACCACAGCCTGAGGGAAATTCATGGGAGCAATCTTTTTCAAATTCAGTACCCAAAGATTAGAATTGATGTTACACTGAAACAAATTAGAAGTTAGTGTGTGTGTGTGTGTGTGTCTATGTGTGTGTGTGTATTAGTATGTGTGTGTGTGTTAATTAGTCTGAGTAACTAACTAATCCTACTCATCTGCGTACAGAACTTTATTCTGGATTAGGAATGATTCTAGGACTCAAGTTTGTTCCTTTCTGAAGCCTCACAAGAAGATCTCCTTTTGGGAAAAGAATGTCTGTCAGACCTCCTGACTGAGTTTACCTCTCCTAGGGGGTCTCAAGTTTCTGCTCCACGTTTATGAATATGTAAAGAGGATCCAGTCTTCCGTGCCTGAATCCAGGATACATATTCTCCCGGAAAACCTCTGAAAGACAGACTTTCACAGGACTATGCCTAAAAGCAGAGAGATAGGAAGAAGCAAACGGCTGTCATCTCGTTAAGCCCGGCGTACTGAGTATCTCTGACCAGCAGATCTCGAGAAATTGGTTATTCATTTCCACATTCTCACTTACAATTCGCATCCGTGAAAATCCACCATGTTTTGGCACAGCCAGCCAAATCAATGCTCTGGTGACCGCTTCACTGTGTGACTCCATCAATCATTTAACGAGCAATCCACTCTAGGGAGCAAGTCGCGTGTAAGCTGAATGCATCAGCATCTTCACCATAAAACCATGTCCTACCACGTGCTAGGGTTGAGCAGCACAGAAACCATAATGGCAATTGGTATGAGAGCAGACGAGAACTCAAGAACAAGATGCTATATAAAAAAAATTAACACTTTCACAGAGATTTCAGAAGTAAATGCAATTAGCTGTTAAATAACAGGAATGGAAAAAATAAAAATGGTAAAACAACAAGAAAAAACCCAATAACAAAAAACAAAACAACAACACAAATCTTGACATGTCTATCTGGGTCAAGGACCAGAAAGTATTGTCTCCTTTAATTCTCTCTACTGCTCAGGAGGTACCGTCTTCCTCGGGGGCAAGTGGAGTTTTAGAGGCGAAGTCATGTGATTAAATTCATGAGTGGATGCACTGGTTGGTATTAGGACCAACCTGTCTCCTCCAAGGGCCTGAGTCTAAGGGGTCAATCAATCATGAAAGGAGAAATGGCCTGGACTGAAAGTGTCACAGAGTAAAGAACACGTAGCCAAGGGATGAGATGTGTCGTCCATGTTGACATATGAGTTGTTATAGTCTCAATATTCTCCTCAAACTTCATATGTAATCCCAGCACTTGGCAGGATGGTGAGCTTGAGGCTATGGTGGGCTGTGTAGCAAGACTCTGTATAGCGTATGTCTCCACAAGGAAACAGAAGTCCTGGGTGGAAACCTAACCCCAAAGGTGACAGCATCCAGAGCTGAAGCCTCTGCAAAGTAGTTACATCAGGAGAGCAGAGTTTTCATGGATGGCCAGTACTTTACAAGAGGCCCAGGGCGGCTGTTTTCTTTTTAGTATGGTCGCTCACAACTGAAGGACCGCACCCACAAAGCTGGGAATGGCTCCTCCCCATCTCTAGACCTGTGGGAAGAAATTTCAGGTGGTTTCATCCACTTAGGTTAAAGCATTTTGTTACAGTAGCCAAGATGGCAGGACTGGAAAGTCGAAGCCCGAAGATGGCCTGCCTGGTGAGAAATGCCTTCCAGGTCAGCGTGTGCTGACCTAGTCCTATAGTCCGCCAGCTTGTCTGCACTGCTTAAGGCTACATTGACTCCAGTCAACTGCAGTGCATTTTCTTCATTTACATTGCTTTCTGTGTCACTGCTGGTCTGTGAGAGTTGTTTTGTGAGGCATAAAACTCCACAAAAACATGCCCGAGTTTCCGAAGAGGAGGGGGCTGGATAGCAGCGCTTTCATTGTGCCTGGGAGCCAAGAAGCAAACACATCAAAACGCTGACTTTGCTTTTCGTCCTTGAACAGTGTCTTACCGCGGAAACTTCAGACCAATTAGGGTTATGCTGCAAATCTAAAGTCCCATAAAGCCTGTGGGTCTGTAAAGGAGTCTGTTTTAAACCGGCTGGAAATCTCAAGCTGGTATCTCCCAGGGTTTCTAAGAAGCAGCTGACTCCAAATTGGCCCACTGTGTTGTGCCCTCGGGCAGCACAGCGCTACAGTGTAGCAATTGTGTCTAATTAACCTCCCGCTAACCGCAGGGTGTCAGAAAGGCAAATCACAGAGCAGAGAGGGAGGCTGGTTATTTCCTCAGACTTAGAGCTAGTTGTTTTAGATTTTGAGACAATACCTCTGAAACTTGCTATCACATTAGTACTGTATTTCAAGGTTGGGTTTTATGGGTCCTTGACGGGTTATATTTTAAACCTGGGAAAGGTAAAAGGCTTAGAGGCTATTTTCTGAATATTAATTTGGAGGTGGGAGCAGGATTTCCAAATCAAGTTTTGAATCCACACACTTACTGTTCTCTGAGTACTCAAGGTGACAGTGCTAATGGGGTATTTTCTTCAGTGATGTGGGAGCCAGTCAGGCAGAACAGAAGGCTTTGCCTATATACAAGTCAGAACACATACTCGGACATCAGTAATGCTCAGATGACCTGCGGCTTTAGATAGCAAAGCCTTATTTTGTGTTCACATCCATTGACATTAGGTCAGATGGGACCTGCCCTAAGGAAGGCTTGATCACTGTGGTGCCAGCTGGGTTGCTATTGTTGTCTCAAACTTCCCACAGCTTGGGCATTCAGAGCAATGCAGGCTCAATGCTTCCCAGGTTCTATAGGTTAGGGTCCAGAAGAGGCTCAGCCGGGTGGATTCACCCTCTGTTGGGAGGTTGCTACTGAGGTGGAGGAGTCTGAAGGGTCTGCTCCCAAGCTGGCGGTTATGGGTAACTTTCAGTTCCCTGTCTGCAGAGCGGGTAAAAGCAAGCAGAATCTGCAGTCTGGTGTCACAAGCAGATTGTATTGGTTAGATATATTCTAGTTTGTAGACCAGGCCACCCGCAAGGGGCGGGGCTTGCATGGGATAATGAATTCTGGGGGTCACTGACAATTAGGGGCCATTTGAGAGTTCATCTGCCACCAGCCAAGGCAGAGAAGAGCAAGAGCGGATACGAGGTGTGAGGAATGGCTCTGCAAGATGTCACTTTCGTGTTTATTTACGTGGCCATGCCAACGCACAGGGTCATGTGGTAAATCGAATCCTGTGTGTGCCGTGTGTATAGTACATGCCTGGATGAGTGAAAACCTCAACTTTGTCTATAGCCTTAATGGCAGCCGTATCTTGTCTACGAATTACTTTGCTCTATGTAGACCAAGGAACCAATTACAAGCAGATCAGCTCACAGAACAAGAGTTTAAAACTTGACCCAGTCAGTCAGGGTGCTCTGCTTTTCTCTTGGCGACGCTCCTTAGATGCAGAGATAGGAAAGGGGGTTTACTAACCCTATCAGGGACATTGGTCACAGGGAGCGTAGATAGGAAGGGGAAGAGCAGGAGATTAAGAAGAGGTGTGTGATTACAGTGACTGCAAAAGCCCTGGGAGCACAGGCGACATTATCCTACGTGTGGCCCAGCAAGGCCCTGCAGTTATCCTGTGTGTGGCACAGCAAGGCGGTCTGTGCCTTCCTCAACTCCTGCCAGGCTAAGGGCTGTCCGCGGTAAGTGGCCCTCTCCAGCCCTCTCTCTGTCTGAGGGAAATACATAGGCAAACGCTTTCGTGTGCTTGCAGTAGCTCCCTGCTCAAGTGTCTGGCATGAGTGAGAGATGACCTGGGCAGGGCTCAGCAGCATCCACTGCGATCACTGGACCAGTCTTATGCTGGGCTCAAGTAACTGGAATTTGGAATGGGGTGTTTCTCTGTAATTGTTACAAGAATCCCTTCAGACATGATCACTCGGCCAGTTTATAGCGAACTGTTAAGTCTTCCTTCCAGCTAGCTTGCATAATATAGCAGTTGGGTACAGCAGCCCTGAGTGTTTAAGGGAAGAGAGTTTCTTTAAGGTAAAGCCCACATCCTGATCTCTTGCTAGGCAGTGGCAAGGGGGAAGTTTTTCTGAAGGAAGGAGCTTAACAGAAGCAGATAATCAGCCGAGAGGAAGGTTTGCAAAAGCAGGCAGTTTAACAGAAACCGAGATAAATTAGCTAGGGCATCTTGACCTCGGTTTCCTAGAACAGAGCTTGTTGTTTTCCATGGAGTTTGTCATCAGGTAGAACCAATTCTAGTGAAGCCTAAAATGGACAGTGACCAAGGTGGGAGGAACCTCTGCACTATGTCCCTGTCACATGATCGTGCGCTCAACAGCAGTGTTTTGGTCAAGACAATAAATCGCATATGACTAACTCTACCATATTACATGGAGTTAGAACATTCCTATGGCTAGTGAGGTATAATTGTTGAGACATTGTAACAGAACATATCACTGACATGTGTGGTGGTGATAGAGTAAGCATACCTACTAAATTAGCATGGCAGTACAATTGTATACGGCACATATTTGATAATGAACATATTAATATGCACACCATGGCTTTTGTTTCGTTTTGAGGCAGGATCTCACTACATAGCCCTGGTCGGCTAAGTGGACCAGGCTGACCTTGAACACAGAGATCTCCTTGCCTCTGCCTCCTGAGTGCTGGGATTAAAGGCATGTTCCACCATGCCCAATAGTAATTTTCAACTTTATGTCAATATCGCAGCAAGAAGTCTGTATTTATAACCAATTAACCCCTTTTGTTTATACTTGTTATTAATTTCACCTAATACATGCAGACTGTGAAGCTTCAGAAAGCCTCCATAATCAAATGTTTGTATATGGGGCTGGGATTAAAGGCATCCACCACCATGCCCAAGATACACACACACATACATGCATGAATATGTATGTATATATGATGTATATATAAAACTGTTAATTTTTTAGTGTAGTCTACCTGTTTGTTTTAAATATTTTCTCCATGATACAGTGTCATGCTGTCAGTCTTAGAGCATTTTTGTTTGCTATCTCAAGAGCATCAGGAGGCTTCCTGAAGTTTTATGACCTATATTATCTGGGGGTTTGTAAGTGCACTCTAGAATGTTCACACAATGAAATTACCTAACAGCACATTTTCCAGAACATATCCCTGTTGCTTGTGGCACATAGATACACGTAGTCTCTTAGTTATCTGTGACAGTGAAGTTCTGGGCTTCACTCAGCCAGATTGTTTGTGGGAAAGAATAATATAACATACCCTACGCTTTTATTTGTGGGTATCCACACTGTTCACTTATCGATATTATGATGTAGGAAAAGCAGTGGAGATAATCCTAAGGACTGTCCATGTCTTTACAGTTCCACGGGGACTGTAGAGTAAGTGGGGGTGTGTGAAAGTCTCAGATGCAGGTCCCAGGGGAGCCTGAGGTGCATTGTTGGGGGTAAGAAGTTTATTAGAAAATTAACTCAGCGGTGCTAACAGCTCAGCAGAAGCTCTGTGGAGAGTTCATGCCCTCACACCAGAGGCAACAACTCTGAGGAGAGCAGTCAGGGTCAGTGTGATGGAAGTGGGCATCTTAAAGCCTCCTGAGCATGAGATGCTGTCGGAGCATTGGCCTCGCACACGCAATTTGTCAAGGAATCGTGAATTGCTCCTGCTGAGGAGTATCCGGGGAAATCCATTGTACACATGCCCCCAACATCTGGGGGCTTGCTGACAATCTTTGTCACCTATGGAAGCAGTACTTTGGCATCTCGCTTCATCTCTGTATAATAGTTTTTGTGTACAGCTCTGTGTTCAAATTTCTCCTTGTTGTGGTATTAGGTGTATTTCATTGAATGATTTCATGTTCACTACTCTATATCTGCACAGGCCCTGTTTAATGTTCTGATGTACCGAGGACAAAACTTCAACACATGAATTCTGAATAAACACAATTTGGTTGAGTGGTATACCAGGCAATTGTAACCTCTGCACTGCTGTGGACAATACCGCCATCTAGATCCTAAAACTACAAGACATGCACGGCTTTCTTTGTAAGCTTATAGATTTCTTCCTCCTTTGCATTTAATTAATTTTAAAAAGTAGTTTGCTTTCTCTGATGATGGTGGTGTGTAGTGTGGGTGTGTGTGGGTGTATGTGTAGTGTAGTGGTGTGCTATGGGGTGTGGTGGTATGGTATGGTTGTGGTGTGGTGTGTGGTATGTGGTGGTATGTGGTATGTGGTAGTGGTGTGTGATGTGTGTGTATGTATGTGTGTGGTAGTGGTGTATGACAGTGGTGTGTGGTGTTTATGTGTATGTGTGGTATGGTGTGTGGTGTGTGGTGGTGTGTGATGATGTGTAGTGGTATTTGATGTGTGGTGGTGTGTGTAGTGTGGTGTGTTGTACGGTGGTGTGTAAGCCTACAGGAGGATCCTCAAAGACCTTGTAGAACAGGAAGCACAGGCCTGAGGTAGTGAAAGTCCTGGGTTCCTGTCATACCTGTCAGGTTCCTGAGCCCCGTGTACATCAACAGAGATTACATTTGGGGGCTTCAAACTCTAGGCGCTCGTAAGCCCTTGGGTGACATGGCTGCAGCCATATTCTCAGGCCAATACTTGGGACCTTTCAGGGTAGAGATCTGCTTCCCACGCTCTGGTTCCTGCTTGTCAAATCCGTTGTCATTCTTACATGGCTTTGTCCCTCTGTCTGGAGTAACATGGAAGGTTGTTTGTTAAAATTCCAAAGCTCCATTTTGGCAGAGTTCCACCTGTGGATATGTTTGAGAAATACTGGCTTAGTCATGATGAAAATAATTTACAGTGGGTCTGCTCAAAAAAATTGAGGTGGGGGGGAGGGCTCTATACATAAAAACTTCTCATCTTACTGTGTGGTAAAAACCTTTTTTCCTTTCCCTATAGCATCTTGAAGGCCATTCCTGTGAAAAACACACTTTGGGAAATGAAATCTACAGTCATTTCCAGAAGCCTGCCTTCCAACCCCTACACATCACACATGATTCAAGAAAAGTTAGAACTCTTTGATTTTCCTCATCGATAAAACTGAGAAAGATTGCTCCCAAATATTTTTATAACTTGTAAAATTAATTAACTAATTTCAGACTCATACATGGCATGGTGTTATTTAATATAAAACCTACTTTACTCTGTTTTTAAAGGTAAAATATTTTTATATTAGAATCTTCAAGTCAAGGAGAAACATTAAGTGACTGTCTAGAGAAAGTGGTGAAGATACTGAGCTGAAATGGAAATTACTGAACCAAAAGATAAATAAAGCCATTTGGTCATTCATATGAACTACATTATCCTTCATAAACCAGAGATTATCTCCAGATATTTTAAGATGTCCTCATGTATCAGGAATGAGGTTGAGTAGTTGGTAATATGATTACATATTAAGATATTTTATTATAAATTACTTACCTTTATCTTTTTTAATTTAAAATTAATGCATTATATAGTTTATTCAAAATATATATGTAGCCAGGTTATAGCATCTGCACATTTTCTTTCAGGGTGTTAAGATGGGCTGGAGCTGACAGGTTAATACCCAGTACTGGAAAAGAGTAGTCTGCTAGATGCCAACCTGACCCATGAAGAGTCACTAGAAAAAAAAAAAAAAAGAAAGAAAGAAAATGAACTTTGGTAGAAGAGTTGAAAACTTTAGAAGAAATACCAAACCGGCTGCAATCCCTTTGTCTCTTCCTGTCTTAACTCTCCAAATCCCTCACGGAAACAAAGACATTAGATTTTGACTGCTTTGGGTTTTTTTTTTTTTTTTTTTTTTGAAATGCAATTTTTTTCCCTTAAGCTTTTGAAAACTAATTACATCATTGGATGCTGAATTTATTTCTTGGCATTAATCAAAGTTGTGCTCCAGGAGTCCTGACAGATCATAAATAGAAAAAGCAATTCAAGCCCTGAGGCTGCTTGGTATTTATGAACACCCACACTTCCATCCACACGATTAATGATAATGTTGATTAGGCTTTTAAAACAAGCTACTTCTGATTGAATACATTGTCTTGGCAAGCAAAGGACAGACCTAGACCCGGAAGATATCTAAACGTAACAATGGTAGTCCACATTCTAGGCTATTGAGCAATTTGTCTGGAAGTTAACGTTTTGTGCGGTTCTTTGGGCCACCAGCTTCACGGTACATAGTATTTGAGTGAAGTCCATGATGCCGATGCCACCGGGCTGTCGTAGGGAAACAGGACAAAGATGAATGGTCAAAGAAAATGGACAAAGAAACAAGGGCAGCAATACACCTGCGTGCCCACCAACCACTGTGCGATAAATTCCCCCTCAAAAGTGGCTTAAAACAACAGCCAGTTTAATTATGCCTGGTAATAAAGGAGTCACGGACTCAGGAAGGGCGCAGATAGGCAATTCTGCTGCTTCAGTGGGTTATTCAGGGGCGCAGGCTGGAGGAGGAGACGGCTGGGGAAGTTCTTAGTATTTTCATTTAGGTACCCAACTTCCTGTCAAGGCTCACAAGCTCCTTGCTCCTCCATTACTCTGTTTTCTGCAGAGTGATTGGGTTGTGAATACAGTGGGCCAAGGCTCGTGTATTTGCCGAGCAGTAAAGGGCTAGCGGCTGTTTTCTTGCTCTGGAAACTAGTGACGCACGCTCTCTCTTACATCCTATTGGCTAACGTAGCAACGGGGTTCAGAAGGAAGAAGCACAGGTCTCACCTTTGAATAGGGAAGGATGTATCCGTGGCTATCTCTAACTGGCTGGACCAGATTTTAAATGTAAAAAGAAAGCTGATGGAGAACACTGGACTTTTCAAAAATGAAAACTGTTATGCCCATGTAGGCAAGAGATAGAGGGAAAGGGCCTACTGCAAGATAAATATAAAACTGAAAGTCTGAAGAAGTCGAAAGATTTAAAGTTACAATGTTATGTAACCTTAATAGTTTATTTAATAGCTTATTAAATATAGTATATTTTTATACTTACATATTTAATATATATTTGATACATTACTTATATATTCTTATATATTTAATAATATATTAAATATATTATATACATATATATTTAATAATATATTAAATATATAATTTAATATTACATTACATAATATGAAATATAATGCTTATATATATTTAATGCTATTATTAAATATAGTATATTTCATAAACTATTAAATAAACTGTTAAATATACTATATTTGTTTATTAACTAGCATAGCACAACCAAAAAAGAAAACTGTAGTAGGCTAATATTTTCAGAGTGAAGAAAGGACCAAACAGATGAAGTATTAAATATTCCTGCCTGGATCTCAAAGTCGAATTTCTGAAGTCCATTTCACCTGAAATCAAGAATCGGGTTATTTAGAATAAGCAAAATTTGCAGTTGTCTAAAGAATCTTAGAGGTAATAAAACAAAACCAGAACAGAAAATGTAAAGGCATGAGTTCTTCCTGGGGAACTGGGGATACTACGTCACTTGCACAGCTGTGCACATCCTGTGACTGCTGCAGAGCTGTGAGCCACACGTTCGGGAGAAGGTGTTCTTATGATAGAATAGCCAGGACAATGCAGGGCAGGCTCTCAACACTGGCCTGCAGGAGCAGGGATGAAGATGGATTCTTTTTACCTGGGTGCTGGGAGGCTTTTCATCACTGGCCTGCAGGAAAATAACAGATTCCCTCCACCTGAACATTATGTACTCTTCTTCCAAATTAAAAGAGAAAGGGGTTCAATTTCATGGCTTTTGGACGGAGATGGGAAGGGTCTTGGATTCTCAAGCTGTTTGTGCTATGAGTGAAATGTGTCTGGAAGTCAGATACCTGAAGGTCTCTAAGACTCGGGCTTCTCATATGTAAATTATTTCCTCTATGACAACTAACTCAGGTGGCTTAAACTCTACTGGGAGCCAAGCCCAGGGTTCCTGAGGGCTAAGCAAGAAGTTAACCAACTGGGCTACTCCACCAGCTCCTGTACGTCAGTTCTTAGGAGCTGACCAAGGTGTTCTTGTCAGGACACTTAACACTGGGGAAGAGAAGAGAAAGGTTTTATTGTTTTGGATCAGATCAATTAGTCCCAGGATTAGGTGAGACTAATTTAACGGCGACAGATCTAAACCATATGGAATGGGGAGATGTCTCAACAGGACGTAGTAGTCAGTATTGTCTACATGTCTGATGGTCACGTGTCCATATCTCAGGAGGCTACGGCCTCTGCGAGAAGGTGCTTAAAATCCAGAGCACTTGGGTTATGGCACCATGGTGTAACAGCATTTTCCTATCGCGTAACTGCAGTTCTCCCGTGTACTTTGTTTCCCAAAATTACAGCTCTGAGACTGAATTATTGTGAATAATTGCCTAGGCCAAAAGCATTGGCTTGTGCCCCCACTAGCTCATAACTTATTTATCTCGTTTATTCTAATCTATGAGGGCCACATGGCTGGTTACCTCTCAAGTTTATGCAACCATCTCCTGAGTTTCAGCCAAATCTCCAGCCTCTCTCTCTCTCTCTCTCTCTCTCTCTCTCTCTCCCCACCCCCTATTTCCTGTCTCAGCTCATTGGTTATAGGCTTTTTGATTAACAAGCGGGGCTTCCATACAGTAAACAATAGGTTCTTCATACTCTATAGCCTCAGTTGACAAGAAAAGAATCTGAAGAATGGAGGCTTCTTAGGGTTCACTGCTGTGAAGAGACACGATGATCTCTTTAAAGGACAACATTTCATGGGGCTGGCTTACAGGTTCAGAGATTCAGACCATTATCATCAAGGCAGGAGCATGGCAGCAGCTAGACAGGCATGGTGCAGGAGGAGCTGAGAGTTCTACATCTTTATCTGAAGACTGCTAGCAGAATACTGGCTTCCAGGCAGCTAGGACTAGGGTATTAAAGCCCATGCCTACAGTGACACACTGATTCCAACAGGGCCATAGGTTCTAAGAGTGCCACTCCCTGGGCTGAGCATATACAAACCATCACAGGAGGGATTGGTACTTTTAAAATATGTTTATCCTTCTAAATTAACATACTTACCTGGAAACTATACATGAAGTTTTGACCAGAACTCCAATTGCATACTAGTCCCTTCTGGTGCACAGCTTTGGGAATAGATCCCTGGATTTTCAATTAGAAATATATCTATTCCCCAAGTTCAGTCTATTTCATAAATGGTGCTAGGGTTCTCTTTTTAGAAGGGGACTGTTACAGTAACCTTGAACAGGTGTCTGCTGAGTCCCATTAGGGAGGGCTCATTTCTCCTGCCCAAAAAATCTGCCCTTGGCCTCAGGTGGATGCCTAACATTCAACCTACCTGAAGTACAAAGGTTAATCCAGTTGGGCCCTTCGGTCATCTGTGCAGGGCTCACACTCCTATGTGCTACAGCCAGTGATGGGGGTGGGGGATGGGGGTGGGGTGGGGGGGTGTGTGCAGAGCTAGAATAGATCTGTGGCTCTCATGACCCCGAGGCCAGCCCTCCCAGTCACTGCAGGTTGTGAGGGGGAGGGGAAAGGGCATCACAGGGCACCCAAGCCGTCTCATGGCAGACAAGTGGCCTCGCACTTGGGTTGGCTCACCTGTGACTCCTCCACCAGGGCCGGCCAGCTCTAGCTAAGCTGCAGCCGGTGAAGGGCGGGGCTCGCTCTGCTGAGCTCATGTCCCTGTGGCAGTGTTCCTGCTTGCTGAGGTGGCGAGGGGTATGGGATGACAGCCCCCCTGCATCCACGCCACCCTATGGTGGATGAGTGACAGGGTCAGCTCTCTCACACTCAAGCTCTCGGGCAGCTCAACCACACCCCCACCACCAGGGCCAGCTCTCTGTACTGACTGGGCGAGGCCCAGGGCCCATTCTCCTGAGTGCTGCCAGCAGTGAGAGATGGAGCCAGCTCTCCAGAGCAAAGCATGCAGTGAGGGGCGGGGCCGGGTCTCTCTGGCACCCCTTAGCAATGTTCATTATGAATGTTTCCCAAGTTCTCAGTGTTCATAGTGGTCAGGGCTCTAGACCCAGCGCAGGGCACAATAGCACTTTGTAGGAATCTTTTCTCTGGGCCGTATGGTCTCTGGAGATGTCCTGCCTGCAATCTGCTTTGAACAGATCACAGCCAGTTTCACGGTGAGGGTGAAGGGAGCCGGTTAGCAGCAAGGGGTAGGATTTTCCCCTTACCTCTGTATACTTTAGCCCCTACTCTTGCCAGAAGGGCAGTGCCTAAGTCCCCAGCTTAGGCCTAGGTTACTAACTTTCAAAGTCTGGGCCTTTAAGTAGGCAGAGCAGGACCTAACATAGTTTGTGGTAACAACAAAAGAGTCTCTCGAATCCCAAAAAGATGTAGTCATCCTTCCTAGTTCAACAAACATCTGATCTTTGTGAGTTTTGTAACCAATTACAGATGCAGCTGGGGTTTTTCCACTACATTCTTCAACATACTCCCTCTCAACTTTTTAGCAAGTGATGTCACCACTAAGAGCCTCCAGGGGGCAAAGGGATTTCATGTGTCTTAAGTCTGTGTCCAGATTACAATGGTGTATATAAATCACATTACAGTATTTGAAAATATGTGACTCATTATTTTCTTTGGACCACTGAAGTGCAGCATTTAAAAAGTCCAAATTAAAATTTTTGGTTTATTTCCCAGACTAGAGCTCATTACACCCAGAGTTCTTTCAGAGAGATAAGACCCAACTTCATTCCACTCACAAGAAGAAAAATAACCACTATAGATACCCTGTGGCTTGTATCTCCTGTAGCAAGCTTCCTGTCTGTCCAAATTCCTAAGGATTGATAGGACAAATAAACAGAGGACCTTAGGTGGAAAGGAAAGAGTATCAGGGCAGAATGGGGAACTTACTTCACCAGGCAACTGAAAAAATAAATAAGGAGGGATAGAAACAAATCTCCCAAATAGTGTTTGATGTTTTCCTATGTAATACAAATATAAAGAACATGTTAGTGGTGTATTTCACAAATCACTTTAAGGCATTATTGTCACAGGTTCTTGACTGCAGTAAGAACATGGTCTAACAGTATACATTTATAGTGAGGAAATGTCATCTTCTGTCCTGTCCACCAAATTCTCTAAAGAGATCCCGTGAGAAGAAGGGGGTGGACCCCAAATGGCATGATCAAGGTGGGACATAAAATCACAGCAGGTGAGCTGGAGACATGGCTCAGCGGTTAAGAGCACTGACTGCTCTTCTGAAGGTCCTGAGTTCAAATCCCACATGGTGGCTCACAACCATCTGTAAAGGAAATCTGATGCCCTCTTCTGATGTGCCAGGAAACAACAACAGTGTGTGTGTGTGTGTGTGTGTGTGTGTAATAAATCTTTTTTTTTTTAAATCGCAGCAGGACAAGCCACGGTGTGTAAGAGGGTTCAGTGCGCTTGGTCTGAACTAAATGAAGCATATGAACCTTCCCAGCAGTTGTCTGGAGTACACTGAGGCAAACTGGTTGGTTGAGCGATACTCTGGTCACGTGTTGCAATGGAACATATGGGACGGGTACACGGACCTAAGTCTAGTCTCCACTCAGTGAAGAGAGACAACCTGGGGAGTGCTTGGTGCAGGATTTAGGTATCAGAAGTAAAACGCTGATCATTCTCCATTGTTGGGTATTCAAGGTATTAGCGGGTATTCCCCTAAGAGTGGAAATGGCTTTTTAAATTTAATATTAAGTGTATTTGTTTGTATGTGCATGTTGGATGTGTGTGTGTGTAGCATGTAGTGTGCAGAGGTCAGAGACAGTTCATGGTCGTCCACTTTCTCCTTCCAGAACACGGGTCCTGGGGATTGAACTCTGGTCGCCTGCCTTGGCAGCAAGTGCTCTCACCCACCGAGCCACCTTGCAGGCCCCAGAGTAGTTTTTATTCTGGCGCCTACACGCCGCTTCCACTCAGCACAAGAACAGAAGATGATTCTCTAGAAGCTCATTTGACTGGCTTCTGAAGCTGTGATTGGGTCAATCATGATGAAAGAAAGCCAGAGCGGCCCTCAGAGAATAAAATCGGGGGGGGGGGGGAGGGGAGGTGCGGAATCGGGGCTCTTCCTGAGGTGGGTGGAGAACAGGCCAGCGCCCTATGAAGCTGATTCTCTTAACTTCATTTTCACGATCAGCTGAGCTGCTTTCAAAGCTGCATTGTGGTGCTCACAGGGGCAAAGTTCCTGTGGCTCTGCTCAGCAGGCGAGGGTTAGGGGTGTACCTCACATCCTTATTCCTTCAGAGAATTGGAAAGTGCTTTGAAAATATTACAGTGTCACTGGCCATTTCTGGGCTCACTGCCGCTAGCATTTGCAGAAGCCACATGGTGGTAGAACAATTATCACACTGAGATGACTGAAAGTAATGATCTAGATTTCCTGTCACAACTTGGGCATAACAAAGGCTGTGTGATACTGGATCCTGGGTGTCTGAAACCTTGGTCTCCCTGTTGAGGCCCTCCTCTGGTTTTGTATCCTGTCTAAGCTACCTCCAAGTCCTCCTAAGTGCCTCTCCAATCTGCCGAACTTTTCCCACTGACACTTGCCCTTCATTATTGCCAGAAGCTACTCCTCCCCTTCTCCAGAGCTTCCTCCATCCCTTTCCTGCCTTCTCACAACAATACCCAGAAATCACTTCTGCTCTTGTGAGCCACTGTGGCTCACAGCTACCTGTGACTCCAGTTCCAGCACCCTGCATTCTTTTCCTGTCCTCCACAGGAACCACACATGTATATGGTACACATATATTATGCAAGCATAAGTCATACACATTAAATAAGTAAATCTAAATCATTCTTTTAATTTTGAAATGAAAAAAGTTGTGATAGTTGGTGTCTTACTTTTCTATTGCTGTACTAAAACACCATAACCAGTGTAAACAACCAATGTACTAAAACACCAACCCTGCCAAGGCAACATACAAACAAAGCATTTAATTTCAGCTTACACTTTCAGAAGATTAGAGGCAGACAGGCATGGTGCTAGGGCAGTAGCTGGGAGCTTATATCTTGATCCACAAGTATGAAGTAGAGAGCTAAGGGTGTGGAATTTTAAAATCCCAAAGCTCACCTGCTCTGTGACACACCTCCTCCAACAAGGCCACACCTCCTAATCCTTCCCAAATAGTTCTACTGGACACCAAGTATTCAGATGTATGAGCCTATTGGGTCCTCTCTCATTCAAACCATCACACTAGTGACTGAACCTATGGCCTCTATACATACCAGCAAGCATTCTACCACTGATTTGTATACCCTTAACCCTCTTTCAACTTGTTATGTTGGGGTAGAATTTCACTAGCTTGTACAGGCTGTCCTTGAATATAATCTGTGCAGAATTTAAACTTGAGATCCTCCTGCTACCAGACTCACCTATTGTGTCCCACCCTCTGTGTGTGGTAATAACCACCAAACGACAAGTACTCAGTAAATGTTTACTAACTGGAATGGAGTCAGTACATAAAGGATTAGCATCCTGGATTAAGTCCCTAACTATAAGCCATTGAGCTCAGAGTTCCAACTATTACATAGACCATTGTTCAGCATTGCGGTATCTGCATGTTCTCGGGTTTAAGCCACCCCAAGAGACACTGTACTATTACAGGAACTTTCTGCCCCAGAGTGTAGCTATTTATTCTGAATGGAAGCATGGCCTCCTTGAGTTAGGAGGGAGGCACTTAAGATTCAGGAAGCTGAAGAAAGTTCCAAGATTCACCAGGCCCTGTGTGGAGGTCCTATGAGCAGTGAACGATTGCTGGGAAGGAGAGCCTTTGGTGGAGGTTTCTGTAAATGGGGCAGGAAGCTCCGTGGATGCAGCTCTTGTGTGTCATCAGCTATACTGGAGTGGGCGTTTCAGTGATGCAGCCACCCCCGAGTCTCCTGCACTCCTCTATAGAAGCCCTTACCCTCTTCCTTGAAAGGAATTTGATAAATTCATTGATTTACCAAGGTCAACTTGGGTGTAATTTTTCTTTGGTGTGTTACTGGTGCCCCTAACTATGATTAAAAGGCATTTCTCTCTTGTCTCTGGGAAGTTATGTTATATCCTCTGCCTAAGTGCTATTACAACAGGGGCTTAGTTCATATCCGACCCAGAGTATCAGCAATCTTATTCAGCCTCACCAGCACATGGCAAGAGACAGGATGATGTGGCAAACTAGAAATTCATTGCTTTTCCATTTGTGTGTGTGAGAGAGAGAACCTGTCAGAAACCATCTAGGAAAGGCTATGGCAAGCGAGTGAGTTTTGTGGAGATGGCCCACTGTTTTGCATAGCTCTAATGGGTACACTCTAAGATCCAAGATTCTTAGAGACTTCATCCCAGGACTGCTTCTTACTGCTGATATGCTTTTTCTGACACTATTACATAGCCTAATGATTCCTGGGCATCAGTCCACCCTATTGGGCAAATTTCCTGCAGATCAACATGAAGATGAATTTTCATGTATTAATCCTAGATGAATTAATTATAGCATCCCTGATTTGATACAAATAATATTAAGAAGAAAGTTTAGGGAGATGGTTTTAGTTGTTTTGCCAGAAAGATGAAATAAAGAATCAAGAATAGAATATGCCCCCTCCTCATAGAATAGTAAGTAAAGACTGCACGATAAGGAATACAAAGAGATTTCATAATTGTACTAGAAGATAAATAGGCTTGGGACAGATTTGTGATCAGGAATACATTTATCCTAGGTCAGGTCCAAGGATGAAGCCATGGGTGTGCACTATGATAAAGCAAGGCCATGGGAAACTGCTGCTTTGAACTTATAATGAGCTTATAGAATGAAACACTGCTTGACTTACCATTGACATCCTTCTGTAAGGGTGGACCCAAGCCATTTCCAACTTCTAGGATTGCCAAATTACCATCATGGCCTCTCTTCTAATGCAACCTGCTGCGTCTGTGTCGGACTTGGAACTCACAGAAGTTCACAAACTGAGATATCATTGCAAAACTATAAATGAAATAAAACATCAAGCCAGTATCTTCTCTCCCAGACCTGCCAGTCCTGCAGGAGCGCATCCTGATGAGACCCTCCTGGAGGAAGCCTGTGGTACAGAATTCAAAAGAGCAGCCATAAACTCCATCAAAGAAGCCAAGGAGACTAAAGAGGACTCCAAGAAACAGCTCAGTTAAATTAAGGAGAAAGAACCAAAGGAGGATGAATACCTATGAGACAAAGAAGAAAACACAAACATAAAGGCAGATAGGCATGTGGAAAATCCAGGACTTGAAAATGGAATTCAACGAGGAGCCAGAGATATTGAAGAGTAGTCAAGAAGAAAGAGATGGAATAAAAAAAAAACCCAATAACTAAGTTTTTGAAAAAGGACTTAAAAGAAAGTCTTCAAGTAGAATGAATCAAGCATAAAACAGAATGTTAGGACTCCAAGATAAAGAAGAGGATACAGGCCAAATAAACACAGAATATGAAAAAGATTAAAACACAGAAAAGGAACACGTCATAGAGAATGTGGGATACTGTGAAAAAAAAAAAAACAACAACTTAGAATTATAGGGATAGAAGAAGGAGAAGAATCACAAGTCAGTGGTATAGACCAGATCTTCAACAAGTCCACAGAAGTAATCGTCCCCAAACTATGGGAAGATGCACCAATGGAGATACAGGTAGCACACACAACATCAAATAGACAAACGAAAGCACAAAATACTCATGGCATATCATAGCTAAAACATTAGGTATGCAAAGCAATGAAAGTGTCTTGAAAGCTGTAAGAGAAGAATGCAAGTCACATACAAAGGAAATCTCCTCAGACTAAGAGCTCATTTTTCAATGGAAACTTTGAAAGCCAGAAGAGCCTGAAGCAACGCATTTCAAAAGACTATGCTGTCCAGCTGAGACTAATATACTTGACCAACTATTTACCATAACTGAACAGGACATGCAAACATTTCAACAATATAAACAGCCTGAAAAGTTTGTACCCAACAGAGCAAACCTAAAGAAAACACAGAAGACAGTAGTTCCAGATGAAGAGCAAAATGAGCAGACACAGAGACCATTGGGGAAATACAGGAAGCCATGATCATTAAAACTGAAAATATCACTGAAACACAAAACACAGTGAAGATCAATAACATAATGACTGCAATTGCACACACATTTTAATAATAAACATCAAGTATCAATGTCCTCAATTCTCTAATCAAAAGACTCAGGCTGATTGACACAGAGAAACATTACTACAGACATCAAAGAAATTCAGACTATTGTTAAAGGAATATTTTAAAAACCTGTCCTCTGTTAAGCAGGAAAATCTAAAAAAAAAAAAAAAAAAAAAAAAAGGATCAATTTTTTGATTCAGCCAACTCGCCATTTTAGACCTATAAATAATCACCTTTTTCTAGAACTCAGTTGAGTCGCTGCGTGAAGGAAAACACCACACAATCTTAGTTTAGAACTAACAGGTAACACAATTGTTGGCACAGCAGCTAGTATTCTAATTTGCAAGCTATTCTAAGGCATAAATCCTCCGGTAGCAGATTCCTGCGAATCTGCCACCTGAACTGGGGCCTCCCTACCTACAGTGTGTCCTTCATCACGTCTCCGGCACAAAAGGAAGCATCTTTCTCCCTCTTCCCCTTTTCCTCTCTCCAACCTAGAAATCCCGCCTACTCCTTGCCCAGTGATTGGTCTTCTGAAATCTTTATTCATTAGGAGAAGGTTCTGCCACAGGAAAAATTATATTCTAAAATTCATATGGAACCACAAAAGACCCTAATAGCAAAAACAATCCTGAGAAGAAAGAAATAATGAAAGAAATAATGAAAGAACAAAACAAAGGAAAGAAAGAACAAAAGAAAGAATGAAAGAGAGAGAGAGAGAGAGAAAAAGAGAGAGAGAGAGAGAAAGCAAGCAAGCAAGCTAGAAAATGAAAATGTAGTTTCTCCCCAGGGAGGCTGACTAGGGAAACAAAACACTCTTAATAGGGTGCATGCCCAGCAGTAGATGCCAACAGAAAACAAACTCATGACATCTCGGGGAGGTTCCTTGTCATATGATGTCATGTCAGGGTATTTCATTTAAAAAAAATAAAAAAATTATATATGTATATGTGCATGTGTATGTGTATATGTACATGAGGTAATGTGTATGAGGTATTGTGTATGAAGTATATGTGTATGAGGTATATGTGTATGAGGTATATGATGTGTATGAGGTATATGATGTGTATGAGGTATATGATGTGTATGAGGTATATGATGTATATGAGGTATATGATGTGTATGAGGTATATGATGTGTATGAGATATATGATATATCTGAGGTATATGATGTACCTGAGGTATATGTGTATGAGGTATATGTGTATGAGGTATATGATGTGTATGAGGTAGATGATGTGTATGAGGTATATGATGTGTATGAGGTATATGTGCATGAGGTATATGATATGTATGATGTATATGATGTATATGATGTATATGATGTATATGTATATGTATAAATATGCACCACAGACGTGGCAAGAAGCCACCAGAATGCCACCAGAAGTTCTCTGGTGCACTTCTCTTTATGAAGTCATGAGAAACGATGATCTTCAAAGATTGGCAAGGCGAACCAATACCACCCAGTGTCACCCACTGTCTGTTGGGTTGTCTTTATATCTTTTCAAACATCACAATTTCTCTCAAGCATCTACTCTAGCAGAGCATTGCATGCCCTTTCCCAGGCAGCTTCCAGAAAGACACTATGTGTTGTTCTCAGCAAAACATCCTCCCGCGTGTCTGCTTTAGTAAAAACATCCTCTCATAAGTCAGTTTATAGAACAACATCACATGGCACAGCTGAGTCTGCGAAGAAACCAGAAATTCCCACTTCACAAAACAGACATGTAGACCGAGGGAACAAAGTTGAAGACCCAACCATGAGCACTTGCAACTTCAGCCACTTAATATTCACCTTGAACAACGAACTTCAAACAGATCAAAGACCTAAACCTGAAACAACAGAGAAGCTAGAAGAAAACAGGCTGTGCCCTACATGATATGTAGGAAAATGCTTTCTGAATAGGACTCCATTTGCCCAAGGATTAAGACCAATGATTGACTAGGTGGACAATCAACTGGGTAGAGAAGAAGCTCACATAATAGGGGAAAATCATTGCCGGCTCTATATCTGTCTAGGTTAGAGTTACTGTTCTGTGATGTAACACCTAACCAAGGTAACTTGGAGAGGAAAGGGTTAATTTGGCTTGCACTTCCATATCACTGATCATCACTGAAGGAAGCCAGGACAGGAATTCAAACAGGGCAGAGAGCTGGAGCAGGAGCTGATGCAGAGGCCATGGAGGGCGCTGCTTACTGGCTTGCTTCCCATGGCTTGCTCAGCCTCCTTATAGAACCCAGGACCACCAGACTGGGATGGCCCTGCCCACAATGGGCTGGGCCCTCCTCCATAACTAAGACAGTGCCCCACTGGCTTGCCTACAGCCTGATCTTATGAAGACATTTTCTCAGCTGAGGCTCCCTCCTCTCTGGTAACTCTAGCTTGTGTCACATTGATATAAAACTACCCAAGACAACAGACCCTTGTCAACATGACACACAGACCCTTCCTTCTTCAATCAGAAGCTTTCCTTTCTCATTTATCTCCGGATGGCAGTATTAATGGTGATTGATATTTATATCACATATAAATATAAATAACTTTTTAAAGTCCCATAGTCCTTACAAACTCCAATACATTAAAACTCAAGTCTCTAGAAAATATCCAATCTCTTTAAAAATTCCAAAATCTCACCAGGCAGTGGTGGCGCACGCCTTTAATCCCAGCACTTGGGAGGCAGAGGCAGGCAGATTTCTGAGTTCAAAGCCAGCCTGGTCTACAGAGTGAGCTCCAGGACAGCCAGGGCTACACAGAGAAACCCTGTCTTAAAAAAAAACCAAAAAACAAAACAAAACAAACAAACAAACAAAAACACAAAACAAAACCAAAAAACTAATTTAAATATTCAAAGTAATTCAGCTGTGGCTCCTATAAAAGACAAAATTAAACACCTTCTCACTTCAAAAGGGAAGAACCAGGGCACAGATCTGAGCAAAGCAAAACCGAACTCCAACAGTAAAAGTAACTCAACATTCAATGTCTGGGATTCACTCACCATTTTCTGGGCCCCTCCAAAGAGCTTGGATCAGTCTGTCCTCTGTAGCATACACAGCTTTCTTCTAGGCTCTGACTGGCTTCATTGCACTGCTGCTGCCATTCTTGGTGGGCGTCCCCTGGTACCGGCTTCTCCAACGAGACAGGGTCTTCTGCAACTGGGCTGCACTTTCACCAATAGCCTCACAGGCTCTCCTCACAGTGCTAAGCCAAGACTCAACTCCTCTGCATGCCCCCTTCAGTCCTGGGCCTTCAACAGCCATTGAGGCTGCACCTGCACCAACGGCCTTTCCTGGTCTCTCACGGTGACAAGCCTCAGTGGCTCTCCATGACCCCTTCATGCCTTCAAAACCAGCACCACCCAGATGACTCTCACACTACCAAGTTTGCCTGACAACATGAGGTACGACCTTGGTCACCTCCGGAACAGAGATTCTGTGTGGTGCTGCTCAGGAAACACTTCCCAGAAGATTTTGCCTCAGTGACGCTGATCTCTTCTTAATCGCCACCAATGTCTGTTTCAGTTGACCAACATCAAAGATCCCAGCAGAACAGGAGGCTACGCTTTAGTAGTTCTGATATCTTGTTAGTCACAGTTGATTGTTCAATCCCAGCTGACCAGAACCACAGAATCCTAATTCAAAATAACAAAGGGTCCCCACAGAGTCTTTAAACTTCCCATTTGAAACTTCGCAAGCCAGGCCTCCATTGTCTGTGTTGCCTTCAGCATTCTTGTCTTCCGAGCTCCTACAGAACACTTACTGAGCACTGAAAGGTCAATGCCTTTCTAGCCCAAAGTTCCAAAGCCCTTCCATAATCCTCCCAAAAAACAACGTGGTCAGGTCTCCTGTGTGTACCCTGCTGTCCTGGTACTGAGTTGTCTTAGAGATTCTACTGATGTGAAAAAAAAATACTATGAACAAAGCAACTTGGGGAGGAAAGGGTTTGTCCAGGTTACACTTCCGCATCAAAGTTCATCATGGTAGGAATTCAGGACAGCAACTTAAGCAGGACAGGAACAAACTAGGAGCTGATGCAGAGACCACGGAGGGATGCTGCTTACTGGCTTGCTCCTCAGGGATTGGTCAGCTTGTTTTCTTATAGAATTCAGAATCACCAGGGCGGGATAGACCCACCCACAGTGGGTGGGCACCTCCTCCACCAATCGCTAATTAATATCTTCCAGGCTTGCCCGAAGCCAGATCTTCTGGAGGACTTTTCTCAGGTGAGGCTTCCTCCTCTCTAGTGACTCTACTTTATATCAAGTTGACACAAAGCAAGCCAGTATAACCTCTGAGAGAGGATTATATCCAGAATCTATAGAGAACTCAAAACTAAAAATCATAATCATAATATCCATTCAAAAAGTGGATCTGGGACCTGAAGAGAGAATTCTCAGAAGATGAAAGAAATATAGCTGAGAAATATTTTTAAAGAAAAATGTTCATCATCCCCAGCAATTTGGGAAATGCAAGCAAAACAACTTTAATGTAAGGAAAAAATGAAGCGGGAACTTTGCAGATTAATAAATGGAACCAGAAAAGATCATAATTGGTTTTCCAGACATAGAAAAACAAATGTTGCCTCCTCCTCCTCCCTCCTCCTCCTCCCTCTCTTTCTCCGCCCTATTCTGAAGATTCTAGCTGTAGCTCCTCAGACAGTGAGACCCCCCCCCCAATTAAAGCTTTCTTTGTAAATTGCCTTTTGTGATGTTTTGTCACTTCTACGACTCCTCATCAAGAAAACTTCTCTTTGTAATAGATAAGAGACCATTACAGAAAACCACAACCAGTCAAAATGCAGAGTTGTACAGCCCGGTTCCTATAGATATGGCTGAAAAAAACCTCTTGCACCCAAGACCCAGGGAACATTACAGACAGAGATGAAAGAGTGGAAGGGCCCAAGGATCAAGGCATCTGTTGTGAGACTGTGTCTCCTAGCAACGTCAAGAGCTACATCCCTAAAGTCTCCCCAATATGGATGCCCAAACAGCAACTAACAAGAAGAAAATAATAGGCATGCTAATGAGGACCGGGGAACCCCCACAAGTCCTCAGTCCTATACAAGACACTACAGGCAATTAAGGAATACTCAGAGAGGAAAAAAAAATCCTCTTCCCCAGAGAAGAGCCCAGCAGTTGGTTACCCATGCTGGTCAGCATTGAAAACATGCGTACAAGTAACATCATATAGACTGACCGTGCAAGTCATATTTAGGAATATATATGTATATACATTATATGTGCATAAAATAAAAATTAATGAAGAAGGAGGCTATGAATCTGAGAGAAGGTAGCATGTAATTACATCCCCCAAGGCATTATATTTTGTATCTGAAAACAATAAGCAACATTAGTTTGTGTTTTTAAAGTAACTTAGATGGTAGTATCTGTGAGGGTTTAGAGGGAGGAGAAGGGACAGAAAGTGCTGTAATGACATATAATATTATGAGTAAAGGAAATCATTTAAAAATCAAGTGAAGAATAACATAGCCAGTGTGCATGTAGCAGCACCTAGGAACAGAGCCAGTGCATGCTGCCAGCAGTATGAGCTCAATTTACTTCCTCCCAAGTGCCTTCACACCTTCCCTGCAGTGTACCGTTACACTGAGCCACTGTTTAACATCCTTGTATTCCTTTGTAATCACATTATCTACGTCTACTTTGAGTCAATAGTAATTGTCTTAGTTTGCTCTCTATTGCGGTGATAAAGACCGCGATCAAAGTTACTGCGGTGAGGAAAGGCTCACTTCATTGCACTGCTTAGAGGCCACCCTTAAGGGAAGTCAGGCAGGAACCACAGCAGAGGCCACAGAGGACTGCTCCTGATGCCTGCTCTGTTCGCTTTCTTATATACACCAGGCAGGACCACCTGCCCAGTGCAGCCCCGCCCACACGGGTGGCCCCGCCCACATCCAGCATCCAGCCACAAAAGCCCCAGACTTACCTGCGGACAATATGATGGAGGCATTTTTTTCTCGGATGACTCTGGCTTGTACCTAGTTGATTAAAAATTACCCAAGACAGTAGTGCTTTCCATGTTCTAAATTATATGGAGTATTTCACTGTATAAACCCCTCTATAATTTGCTTTATTCTATACTTCTGCAAACTCCTTATCGGTTCACATACTATGTATGCTGTTTGTGGACTCATTCTTTTTCCTTACAGCTTTTCATTAAAAACTTTCCCCGAAATAACATAGTATTAAAAACCCAGTAGGATATACTTTGAGAAATTAGACATCGCGCCCTACACAGACCATTACTCCACCGCACTCAATTCTCCACCAAAGGCATTATATTTTGTAGCTGAAAACGATAAGCAATATTAGTCTGTGTTTTGAAAATAACTTTATACAGCATTCTTTTACAACAAGTGGAGAAACGCAGAAGGCCTGGGCTTTAATCGAGTCCTCACTTCCGGCGGCTCACTGTGGGCTCACCCAGCGCCCGACTTCAGGGCCCCTCGGCAGCCATTCAAATCTCTACAGCGTCTGATGCGAGCGAGCAGGCAGCCTTCGGGCATCACCCTCTCTCCAGCTTTCTCCCTCTTCATGTTTGAAGCCCGTGGATTTACGGTGTTTTACAGGAAGACTATGCACTTTGGAAGTTGTTTATTTTACCTTCCACAGCACTTTTAGGCGTCACAGGGGAGATTTCCAAGATGGTTAATCTGCCAGCTTTCTGGAAGCAGCAGTCTTAAAAGTATTCTACATATTCTCTGTATGGGAAACAGTCATTTCCCACGAGAGCTTCACCATCAGAATAGCTGACGTTCTTATAAAACATCTGCTTCATGCAACTTTGGAAGCACGTCAATTTAATTGGAACAACTCGTTGTGTTTCAATGTTAAATTTTATATGATAGTCTTCGGTTTCATGAATTTTTTTGTGGTTTTAAAATAGAGAATGACAGCATATGCTTAATAGTTTCAAAAAAGAGAAGCAGCGAGGATGTTTCCCCCTCATTAGAACACAGGGAAGGCAGTTTGCTTGCAGGGAAGCAGCAAGACGCTGAAGAAATGAAGGTGTAGGGCTTCGGAATAAACACTGAACTGGTTAGGGCAGGCTTAGGAAGAAGGAATAATTCTGAATTGGTTAACTAGTACAGACATGAGGCGGTCCGCTTGTAGTAGAGTTGGTACAAGCAACTAGAACCTTATGTGCTGGCTAGTTTTATATCAACCTGACATAAACTAAAATTATTCGAGAGGAGAGACCCTCAGTTGAGAAATTCCCTCCATAAAGCCAGCCTTTAGACAAGACTGGGAGAGAATTTTCTTAACTAATGATTCATGTGGGAGGGTCCAGCCCTCTGGGGGGTGGGGCCACTTCCGGACTGCTCATCCTGGATACTGTTAGAAAGCAGACGGAGCTGGCTCTGAGGAGTAAGCCAGTGAAGGGTGGAGTGAGTGGACTGCCTATGAGATGAATGAGTTTCAGTATTTGTTTCCCAAACCCTTTCCCCAGCTCTGTGGGTTAACATCTGCACGCAGCTGCCAAGACCTGGTCACATTATCTTCTTCCTCACACACATAGTCACTGGGTGATTCCAGTGTCTCATTAACACTATTAACAGTATTAACATTAATACTATGTCCTCAAATTATTCAACTTGATAACTATTTCTCTAATTATGTTTTAATTACGTATTATTTTTTAATCACACTTTCTGTGTGTAGGGGTGAGGTGGGAGTATGCACGTGACTGCAGTACCTATGGTGGCCAGAAGAGGGTGTCAAATCCCCTGGAGCAACTGGTGCTCGTGAACTGACCAACTTGGGTACTGAGAACCAAATACGGGTCCTCCGAAAGAACAGTTTGTTCTCTTAACAACCGAACCCTTTCTCCAGCAGCCCCGTCAAGTTCTTGCTATAATTCTAGCAGCCACAACTGTAAGGGTATTTTTCGTGTAAGCTGAAGCTAAGAAAAGAAGGAAGGGATTATGCTGAGATGGTCAGCTATACTTTTCAAAACATTTACTTAGGCTGCAAAAGGAAAGAGAACCGGTAAGGGATGCGGAATGGATGCGTGTGGGTGGATGAGTTACAAAACTTGGTCCGTCGCCCAGAAAAGACTAATAGTATTTGTCACAAATCAGATGAGGACATTAGGAAGATTACTCCCAGATTTCCAGTTTGTATTTTGGGAAGAGGTAACATCTGCAATGCCGAGAACACTGGAGAGAACCGGGGCTTCCAAACGTAGGCAACCACAAAGGGAGTAGTCCGTCTAGCTTGACTCCAAGGACGCTTGATAGTAAAAGCCTCCGGGAAAAGCAAGATGAAGGGAGGTAGTCAGCTGGACTTACGAGTCTTGGACGGAAGGTTTGCAAGATGTAAGTTTCCGAGACACGGACAACAACATTGCTTAAGAGAGAGGTTTGGGAAACAGAACGTGAGCAACCCGATTGTTTTGACACTGGACAGAGAACCGATTGTTTTGACACTGGACAGAGAAGAGGTATGAAAAGAAGTGTCCAAAGTGAGAGGCCAAGAAATCACATAGTCTCCAGCTGTTAGCATAGTGCATTGTCTCATGTAAATATCTGACAGACAGGAATATTGTTCCAACATCCATACTTGCCTCCCCTAATGATGAAAGTCTATGATTTCTCTGCGATTTTCACAAGCCAGATGTGGTGTAGATGGTGCTGGGTTTAGGGAACCTTGGTATGTATCCTGAAATCACCTTCAATCTGTTATTGTGCATTGCTTAACCCCTCTTACAGGTAAAACGGGGGCAGAATGTTTACTCTACCTTAAGTCTTTGTGAAAATTGAACACAATAATGTAAAGTGTGCTGCACAGTATGTAGCATATGGTAAAAGCTATATTCCCTAATATTCCCTAGTATTCCCTAGTATTTCGCTTTCTATGGAAATATTAGGGAATAATACTGAGAATAACACGAAACAAAACACATCAGTGTTTTAGGATCTAACAAAGAAAGAGGTTATACCTTATTTTGCAGAAATAAGCAAGTGAGGGAAAAATCAGACTTCTGTTTTAATCACTGTCCAGTTGCTGTGAAGAGACACCATGGCCACCATCACTGTAGTAAGAGAAAGCATTTCGTCAGGATGTGCTTAGAGCTTTGGAGGTTTGTCCATGAAGCATGCATGGCTGACATGGGGCTGGAGAAGGAACTGAGAGTTCTCCTTCCAGACATGCAGGTAGCAGGAAGAGATAGACACTGGGCCTGAACTTGTGCTTTTGAAACCCCAAAGCCCACCCCAGTGATGCACTTCCTCCAACAAAGTCACACCTACTCCAACAAGGCCACACCGCCCAATCCTTCTCAAGGAGTATCTCTCCTAGATGACTTACACATCTAAGTATGTGAGCCTGTTGGGGTCCATTTTTAGTCAAACCACCACAATCAGGGTGGAGACCACCAAGGACCTTCAGTCCCAGGAACTTTGCCAGCTCTCCATCCACCCTGCAGCTTCTCCCAAAATACTGGGGTACACAGAAGGAGAAAGGAAGAGAAGAGGCGATTTGAGGCGAGGTGAGGAGAGGAGACAAGATAGGAGAGGAGAGGGAAAGGGAGAAGAGAGGGAAGGGGAGGGGAGGGGAAAGGAGAGGAGAGGGGAGGGGAGGGAAGGGGGAGGGGAGGAAAGGAGGGGAGAAGAGGAGGGGAAGGGGAGGAAAGGAGGGGAGGAGAGGAGGGGGAGGGGAGGAGAGGAGGGGGAGGGGAGGGAAGGGGAGGGAAAGAGAGGAGGGGGAGGGGAGGGGAGGGGAGGGAAGGAGAGGAGGGGAGGGGAGGGGAGGGAAGGAGAGGAGGGGGAGGGGAGGAGAGGAGGGGAGGAGAGGAGGGGGAGGGGAGGAGAGGAGGGGGAGGGGAGGGAGAGGAGGGGGAGGGGAGGGGAGGGAAGGAGAGGAGGGGGAGGGGAGGAGAGGAGGGGGAGGGGAGGAAAGGAGAGGAGGGGGAGGGGAGGGGGAGGGGAGGGAAGGAGAGGAGGGGGAGGGGAGGAGAGGAGGGGGAGGGGAGGGAAGAGGAGAGGAAGAAGCCATGCCTTCCGTAAACTATATGAGCAGATTACAGAATGTTCCGTGCTTTGTAATCTCCTCCATTTTTCTTCACCAAATGCAAAGCAGACATTCTTTCATTGAACAAACTGTCACGTTCATGTTGCTATAATCAAACGCCTAACAGAAGCGATTTAAAGGAGGAGAGGTTGATTTTGGCTCATGGTTTCAGAGGGAACACTCCATCACGGTGAGGAAGGCAGGCAATTGATGGGGCTTCGATCGTGGCCACAGGAGATTTTTGTCTGCCACTTCTTATACCTTGATGGACCAGTAAGGACATTGCTAAGGCCAGAATAAAAAGCAAATATTACCTCTAGAGCTCCCTGGTGACCCACTTCTTAGCTGTCATAGGCCTAAGGGTTCTGCAGCATCCCACAGTGCACCTGGCTGAGGACAGAGAGTTTAAATACTGAAGCCTGTGGGGACATTTCAGATTCAAACCATAACATATATTCTTATGGTTATTAATATAGAGTTATTTGCGTTAGGAGCACTGGCAAACACTGCACAAAGATCTTGTCCTTATGAAAGGGCCAGTCTGGTAGGAAAAGATAAAACTGGCCCGAGCTGTTAAACACATCTTAAAATAGGCTTATAAAATAAACTCCCAGACCATGAGGTGAGTTAAAAATCCTCACTGGTATCTGGGCAGATGCCTTATAAACTCCCAGCCTTGTGAGACAGGCTCTAAATCCCTGGCTCTCTGGCCATACCTCAGGCTCTGAGCTCAGGTTCTACCCTTCTGTATCTCTGTGGTTTGGGGACAGCTCTGTGTCCCTGAGCCATTGTTAGATTTGCTTCAAATAAACGGGGCTCATCAATGCCTCAGTATCTGTCATGAGGATCAGCTGTGATGGTTCACAGGAAGAGCATCCCAGCAGTGTCGTCACACTGTGGAGATCAGCACATATGTATGAGTAGCGTTATTGTCTGATGAAACCAGAACTTGGAGTTATCAGCAGGGGACAGTGGAGAGGAGAGATCTTGGGACAGGCACAGCCTAGTCTGTTGGGCAATTGGTGTGCTTTCTCAACTTTGCACCCCTTTCCCATAGAGAATATGTTGTATAGGAATAACATCTCACTTGCTGTATTATCACAAAGGTGAGACCAGTACACAGAAAGCATTAAAAACAGCACCCGGGCAATCAGCGGACACTAATAATCCATACGCCATGGATGTTGAAGGAGGGGTGTGCTACAGCCATAACTTGGCCTGAAACTCAAGAGCCAGCAAGCAGGAGCAGGAGGCTCCAGTTGCTGGTTGTGTCTTTGACATGATTTTGGGAGGGAGGAGAGAGCTGTTGGTAAGATTTCACTCGGGGGGAAAGATTAAAAACAGATAAGTGGGAGTGAGTCATTGCCTGAGACGGGTGATTTGCTATTTTACCAATAACGAATACTAAATTATTCCAGTGACAATAGCTTAATATTTCTGTGGCTGATTTGTGTGTGTGTGTGTGTGTGTGTGTGTGTGTGTCAGAAAAAGAGAGACTGTCTGTGTGTGTTTGTATATGTCTGTGTGTGTCTGTAGGTGTATGTGTGTGTGTCTCTATATGTGTCTGTGTGTGAGTCTGTGTGTCTGTGTATGTGTGTGTGTGTGTGTCTCTCTCTCTCTCTCTCTCTCTCTCTCTCTCTCTCTGTGTGTGTGTGTGTGTGTGTGTGTGTGTGTGTGTGTGATGTCAGTAATTGCCATAGGATTTATCTTCCGCTGGCTCCAGGAGACACACTGCTCCTAGAAACAGCATTGTGCATGGCAAGAACTTAGATTATTGCAATCACACCAGCACCCGGGAGCTGGTGCGGTTACTGTAGGGTAGGATGTAGGCGACATCTTATTTTGTTTTCCAAATAGCCTGGATTATTTCAGTCTGCAGCTGTGACTGAGAACTGTCTTAGGAGAAAGAGGCACCTTCAGAATCCAAATCAGTGGTCATCAAAACCCTTTTCCTGGCAGCTGCTTGCTACACAGGGCGCGTCAGCATGCAGAATAAAGCCTGAGTTTTTCTGTCACATCACGAAAAGCTGACTTCAATTTCTTTTGCTCCCATTTGGCAAAACGAAAGGAAAAGAATAAAAAAAGACTTTTGTTCTGTTCGTCCAGCCAATATTTAATGAGCATCTGCTACAGGACAGCATTGTCTTTAGTGTGAAGGCTATGGTGATGAGCTTATATGTAGTAAAGGGAATTGTGCCCTAGCAGTTGCTTAACTGACTGATTCATGTTTTATGTATTTCAAGTTCAACATACAACTTGTAACTGGTTAAAATCGATTTGTGGATTTATTTTAGTTTTGAGAGATGAGCTAGTTATGTTGTCCAGGCTTAAATTTATAATACTCCTGCCTTAACCTAAACACTGGGTTTCAGGTATGTACCACTGCCTAAAAACTTGTGGGTTCTCCAGGTAAAATTGTCTTCTCAACTTTTTAATTGTAGTAAAAATACATCCAGCACCAACAGTCTTAGCATTTCTTCAGCATGAAGAGGTTAACCATACCCAAGAAAATGCAAAGAATAAATAATCAAAGACCAGCACATCCAAAACGGAAGAATAAACCCCACATCATAACAACAAGATCAATAGTCAGTGCTCATTGACAGCTCTCAACACCAACAGTCTCGGCTCCCCAATTAAAAAGGCACAGACTAACAGACTGAATTAAAATAAACGGGGTCCATCCTTCTGCTACATCCAAGAAACACACCTCATCATCAAGGACAAACCTCACTTCAAGTGAGAAAAGGATGGTGTCTTAGGGTTTTATTGCTGGGAAGAGATGCCATCACTACCTTAGATCTTACAAAGGAAAACATTGAATTGGTCCTGTCTTACAGTTTCAGAGGTTTTGTCCATTACTGTCATGTGTCGTGGTTGGGCATGGTGTCATGTGGAAGAGAAACTGAGAGTTCTACTTGATCCACAGGGAACAGGAGACTGTCTGCCACCCTGGATATAGCTTAAGCATATAAGACCTCACAGCCCACCCCCACCACAGTGACACACTCCCTCAAACAAGTCCATACCTACTCCAACAAGGCCACACCTCTTAATGGTGTCACTCCCTATAGCCAAGCATTCGAACACACGAATGTATAGGGGTCATACAATCCTATTCAAACCAGCACAGATGGAAAAGTCTGTTCTACGGAAAAGGATCCAAGAAGTAAAATGGCAGGGATCCATCTTAATACTTGACAAAATAGACTTCAAACCAAAACTAGTCAGAGGAGATAAGCAAGGACAGTAGATACTCATTAGAGGAAAATCTATCACAAGGATACTGCAATTCCAAACATTAATACACCCAACATAAAGTCACTCAAGTTCATAGAAGAAACATTACTCCAGTGAAATATCATGTATTGACCCTAATGCAGAAATATTGGCTGAGTTCAATACCCAGCTCTTAGCAATAGACAGGTAATCCAGGCAAAACCCGAACAGAAAAAAATGCTAGAATTACATAATTTCATTAAATGAACCTGGCAGATACTTACGTAACATTTCACCCAAACACAAAAGAGTATTCTTTCTTCTCAGTATTCATGTGACTTTCTCCTAAACTGACCACGCACTTGGACTCAAAGCAAGTCTCAATAGATGTAATAAAGTAGAAATAACACACTGCCCCCTATCCTAATCTCATCACTGTGAATTTTGCTGGATATCAACCACAGAAAACAAGAAAAGGCATGCAAACTCACTGAAACTGAACAGCTCACTACTGAAAGAAAAATGGGACAAGACACAAATCAAGAAGTAAATTTAAAACATTTTAGAAATTAATGAAAATAAAAACACAACATACCCAAACCTATCAGACACAATAAATGCAGTTCTAAGAGGTAAGTTCATAACACTACATACCTACATAAATAAATAAATAAATAAATAAATAAATAAATAAATAAATAAAATGCAGATCTTGTATTAGCAACTTAACAGCACACCTGAAAGCTCTAGACTAAACAAAAAGAAAGAAAGAAAAGAAAGAACACCCTAAAAGGGTAGACTACAACAAATAAAACTTAGGCTTAAAATCAATAAAATAGAAACACCATCCCAATAGCAATAACAAGAAAAACAATTCAAAATTGCACAATATCAAAAAAATGAAAAGTTATTTTTTGAGAAAAATCAATAAGATCAATAAAACTGCAGGCAAATTAACTAACAGATGAAGAGAAAGGGTTTAAATTAATAAAATTAGGAATGAGACAGGGGACATCACAATGGACACCAGTGAAATCCAAAGGATCATAAGGACATCCTTTAAAAATCTGAACTGCACCAAACCAGAAAACAACAGCAATAACAACAATCTGAATGGCGGAATTTCTGGATATACATGGCCTACCAATGTTCACTCAAAATTAGATAAGCAATTTAAACAGGCCCAGAACCCCTAGTGACATTGAACCAATTTCTAAAAGACTCCCAATTCCCGAGATAGAATTTAGCACAGATTTAACAAAGAAGTTTGATGCCAATACTCCTCAAATTAGTCCCCAAATTTTTAACTGGAGAAAATGATTCTCTAGTTCTCTGAGGTCACTGTTCCTCTAATATCTAAAGCACACAAAGACCTAACAACAAAAAGAAAACTGCAGAGCAATATCCTTTATGAACATAGAAGCAAAAATTCTCAATAAAATACTAAGAAAATAAATTCAAAGATATATCAAAAAGATCATCCACCATGGTCAAGTAGGTTTTATCTCAGAGAATCAGGGACAGCTCAAAATATATAAAGGTATCCCACCATATAAACAGGGTGAGAGAAAAGCCCACATGATTATTTCATTTCATGAAGAAAAGGCCTTTGACTAAAATCTAATGCCACTTCATGATAAAAGTCCTGGAGAGAGACTGGGTGTATACAGGACTTATCTTAACACAATAAAGGCAATTTACAGCAATCCTACGGTCAACATCAACCTAACCAGAGAGAAACAGAAAGCATTTCCACTTAAATAAAAAACAAGACAAAGTTATCCACTCTTTTCATGTCTATTCAATATAATACTTGGAGTCTTAGCTAGGGTGATATATATAGTAGAGTCTTCCTAAAATAAAATATTTAAATATATGAAAGAAATCTAAATGGAGTCACCACCAAATCACAGGGGGAAACAGTGCCTCAACTAGAAATCTTTTGTTACCAAGTAAAACATTCAACTAGGTTGCATCTAGTTGAGTCCTTGGCCAGTGGGATCCCATGGGAACCCCCCAAATGGCTCAAGCAATTTTCAAGGTTCCTCTCTACAAACTAATGTTAAGGCTCTATTTCTAAAGAAAGTATTTGCATATCTCACTGAACACAGAGAGGCTGACCTACACTCCATGGAGAGCCGTCAACCCTACTGACTACTGGAAGATACTCTGCCTTCTACAGAGGAAGGAGAAAGGAAACCGTCAGTGCACTGTAAACACTGATCTGCAAAAGGGATCTGCATATGAGATATGGAGGTATAATAGTGGCAGAAATGCTGCGGGGCTAACCAATCACCTTCTGATTTAAGGACCTAAGAGGTGGGACCTGTGCCTGACAGTGCTCCGGAGGCCACAAACCTTAGCCTGGATAGGCCATGGACCTAAGGCAAAACCAACTATGACAGACTCCTAGTGACATTCTACAGTACCAATAGATCAGTGCCTGGCTCAGATCTCCTCCTCAGTAGCTTCCTCTTACAGAAGGTGAGGACTAACACGGAGACCCAGCGCTAGACAACGTGCAGACAGGGCGAGCTTTTGGAAGACTCATGCCTTCGCGATGCCTTCATCCAACTTCCCCCATCAGGATTCAGGGAACATTAAAGAAGAAGAAAAAGCTTGTAGTGTGTTGTCTAATGCTGCTTGTATTATGTTCATTTGGGTCCCCAAAATTGCACGAGAATACACAGGTCCACATGCAAGACGCCGAGGGACCCTGCCCCCAGGTAGTTTTGATTGCTAAATAAAGTCGAAGGCAGCCAGTGGCTGGGCTGACAGACAGAGGCGGGGCTTTAGGATTCCTGGGCAAGGGGCTGAGGAAGGAGAGCTACCAGGCTGGGAGAAGGTGGAGAAGTGGCACACCTGAGAAGGTCATAGAGCTTAGCCACCATGTGGGAGCCAGAGGGGCCTCAAGCGGCTGCCTGACTGGGTCCGGGGCAGAGGAGATGGAATCCAGATTTTAGTAAGGAATGACTTGGGAATATCAAAGGGAGGTGGATTAGCCATGTCGAGGTTAGGAAGTGGCCCAGCCATTGAGCTGCTTAAGGCATATCAAAATATAAAGGCGCGCGTGCGTGCGTGTGTGTGTGTGTGTGTGTGTGTGTGTGTGTGTGTGTGATTCAGGAACCCAGAACTTTGGGGCAGGTAGTGAGGAACCTGCTGCAGCCGCTGCTGGCGGTGGAATCAATCTGAATAATTAATTGAGTGCTTCTACAGTAGCTGAAAGACTATAGACACCAGAGGCAATGGAGGACTCCAAGAAAATGCTGTCTCCCATACACAACAGGACTGATGCACATAGAAGCCCACAGAGATTTTGGTAGCACGTACCAGCTCTCTTCTGGTTCAAGCCAAATAGTGTCCCCGCACTGAGAGAGGGAACGATGTCACTGGCTCCTTCTAGCCAAGAAACTGCCTGCAACTGACAGTGAGTTTTCTCCGCCGGAGACTCACCGCATATACTAACCTCACACACAGACAGCCCTCGCGTCCGGCTTTAGGTGGTCAACACAGAATGAAGTCAGTTTATTTTGTAGATGTTTTCTCTCATTCTGCTTTGTTTTGTTGTTGTTTTTGTTTTTTGTTTTGTTTTGTTGTGTTTTTTAATCATAATGGCCTTTTGCTTGTCCATTATGGTTCCCACTTTTTTTGTTTTTAGTGTATGTTGTGTTTACTGTATTTTTTTCTTTTGTCTGTTTGCTTATTAGAAATAAAGGGCATGTAGTTGGGTGGGGTTGGGATACCGGAAGGATCTTGGAGGAGTTAGGGAGGAGAAACAATGATCAGAATATATTATACAAAAATCTTTTTATTAGTAAAAAAAATATATTTTAAAAATAACTTTTAAAAAGGTACAAGACATAGTTATTTTTTTCTCATTTATAAAACACATCACTGACCTTTTGACTTTGCATTGTGATTATAAATTGAACATTTTAACTATTTTCTGTTAGCTAGTTATACTAGTTTTGAAAACCATACTCTGGCTGGACACTATCAACACGTTAGAAAAAAGTTTAAATTCATTTGAATTCTGTGTTGGCTTGTGGCAATTATAACCATGCAAGACATTAGATGAATACACAAAAACTGCATTGAGTTGGGAATAGCTAGGTCTATAGAGCAGTGATATAATATCAGGGCCAATATTCTGTTTCTAGAAGCATGTCAGCCATGCATTTAAACAACTTAGATTCCAGATACACTCCGTTTTTATTGGCCTAGAAGAAGCAGAAGCCATAAACATATCCAGTATAGCCTCGGTTGGTCGGATATCACGCCCTTCCCGTGCCTCTGCAGGTCTTCCTCTGCCTTCCCACTGGCTCTGATAAACAGCCCGACACTGTGGGAAGCTGTCCGTTATCAGACTTGAGCTTACTTGGGAGACTGGTGGTCAGTGATATGTATTTCAGTGTAAAATGGAAAATGCCGATCTTGTTGGGTACTTAGAAGCCACTGACTGGGACTGGGACAAATGTGTAACATGGAGTGTACCTTGTTACAGTCAGAACTAAAACAAAGTGATATCCCTTCAGGATTGTTCTGTCCTTACTGCCTTTCCACGGTGGGTGGAAAGAAGAGCAGGCGTTTCGAATGTAAGGCCAAGGATTCTCTACTCTTTGTGAACGAAAAAGTTGCCCTTTCTATTCAGTGAGACATGAGCCCTTGACCAATTTGTAAGTAAGATGAGATGGGTAATCCAGAATACAGAGCCAGCCTTTAAAAAAAACAGTGTTTGCGCCATTCCAACTGAAGGCAGCAAGATGCGCTGGGCTATCCGAAGAGCATCACGCAGGCTGCATAGCTGAACATAGACCATGATGAGGACGATGCTCTTCTTGTGCTCGGGATGAAGAGAGGTTTTCTGAATCCTGTTATTTCACTTTCTGTTTGGTATAAGGCACAGAGAGGTAATGTTCTCTTCCAGTAAGGGAAGCTCTTCCCCTGGTGAAACCATCACAGGCTTGACACTCCCAGTCTCTTTATTACCCTTGTACCCTTGGCTTTCTAGTTTTACATTTCGGTACAGCTAATGTCACACACTGTGTGTTTGTTACATATATCAACACAACCTGAACTCGTAGATTCAACGCAGTTTCCTTACAGGATCAGCCTAAGATACAACTCAGAATTGGTCAAGTGTAGCAGTGTGTTGATTTTTTTCGTGTTGATGACCACATATCTAACACAACAATTCAAGGGCCAGGTTTGGGGACTCAGTTTCACAATATTCAGCCCATGGGTGCTACCTGGGATGAACCATGTATACCACAGGGGCAAGACCCCATGGTAGAGACTCTTCATGGTTGACAGGAAGTGGAGACAGAGACTAAAGACCTGCTGTTGCATGTCCCCTTTCCTCTTTTATTGTCCCCAGGTTCCCAGTTTATGAGACATGGCTGCTCAAATTCTTCCTCAGTTTTTGCTCTTTGAAAACTCCCTCAGAGACATACCTAGGTGTCTCCCATCCATTTCCTAGGTGATTCTAAATCCTGGCAAGTTGGAAATGAAGACAGTCTACTTGCACTACCTGGTTTTAGAACTCTATAAGATTTTCTGCTATAAATTTAGCAACTTCTAATCTGGGCAGGTATGAAGTGTCCTCACTAATGGGTACAGTGGTGTGCACCTAATTTAATTCCAGCACCCAGGTGGTAGAAGCAGGTATATCTCTGTGAGTTCAAGGCCAGCCTAATCTACATAGTAAAATAATGTCTACCCATTTGACTGTCTTCCTTCCCAGCTTTTAAAACCAAGATGTTTTAAAAAGTCTTTTGGATGCTGTGTGCTCAGCCTTGAAATTATCTGCTGGCATTCTGCTGCCCAAAGCCCTTGGTACTGAATCTGAAGAGACATTTCAATGGACAGCCATTTAGAACACTCAGAGGATATGAACATTTGATTTGAATAAAATCAAATAAAAACAATGATTTGAATAAATCATTGACCCAAACAAGAAAAGTGTCCACATTATTTTAAGTGCATTGATAATTATCAGTGAATTGGGGTACAGTAGATTTTTGCTCCAAGAGCAGAATTCATCACTTTTCTGACCCCATCTAATTAAAAATTAATACTCCATAAGGCTCCCTTCTGGTCATTGAAAGAATAAATTGTTGTAAAATTTATGACCTAGCCTCCCCCAATTCATGTTTGCTTCCTGTTCATCTACAAAATCCAGCCTTTTGAAGCCATCGTTCAAAAACCATTCCACTAAATAATAAGAATTAACAAAACTTTGAATGTTAATTGTTCATAGTCTCTAATAATTAAACAGGATTCATTGTTTTGAAGGACTTATTTTTGCACTACTTGTGATTTAAGCTATGATTGCAAGTATTAAAATATCTTCATATGGATGGTGTTATATACTCACTTCGTAAGTAACCAACTTAGCTATGTTTCATGTGTACCTCAATAAAATGTACTTTAAAACTGATTGCATAAGCCGGGCGTGGTGGCACATGCCTGTAATCCCAGCCCTTGGGAGGCAGAGGCAGGCGGATTTCTGAGTTCGAGGCCAGCCTGGTCTACAGAGTAAGTTCCAGGACAGCCAGGACTACACAGAGAAACCCTATCTCAAAAAAAAACAAAAACAAAAACAAAACAAACAAAAACAAAAACAAAAACAAAACAAAACAAAAAAACCTGATTGCATAAAGAAGTACATAATAATAACCATGGAAAATATTTACAGGTCACATCACAAGTCAAAAATGAATTTTCCTAATAATATACAGTTTGTAAGATAAAAACGGAAAGGGCCCACAGCACTAGAAAAGTAAATGTGCAAAGAATGTGAATTTGTTTGCATTGAGACAGCACAGCGGGTAAAGGCACGTCCTGCGAGGTTTGATGACCTGAGTTCAACCCCTGCACCCACATGGAGGAGGAAGAGAGTTGACTCCCACAAGCCATCCTCTGATCTCCACATTTACACCTTACAGGGGAAGAGTGAGCCCTGAACATGTAAGATGATGGCCAACCTTCTTTAAGAAGGAAAATGCAAATAAGATATGATTGAAATAACTTTTTGTCTACCAGATTGCCAAAATTATGGCAAGATCATGAGCAGACACATTTCTATGTTGTAGGGTGAGATAAACTGGTGCCACGTTCACTGAAGATGATTTTATGATAACTACCACATGTGCAAATGGACTTTCTTTGGCCCAGTGAAGTATTCAGAAATTGACACACGTACCAGGATATTCATGGCAGCAATCCTTGCAAGTGCTTGGAAAGCCACCTAACTCTAACAGTGATGAGCTCTTCGATAATGCCACAGCCCCAAACTAAGTCAGTCCGAAAAAGGAATGGGGGCGTTCGTAGGAACTCACAAGATATTATATTCAAGATATAGTTATTGTTTGGGGCTGGAGGGATGGCTCAGCAGTTAAGAGCACTGACTGCTCTTCCAGAGGTCATGAGTTCAAACCCCAGCAACCACATAGTGGCTCACAACTATCTCTAATTATATATGATGCCTTCTTCTAGTGTGTCTGAAGACAGCAACAGTGTACTTACATATAATAAATAAATCTTTAAAGAAAAGATATATTGCTGGCTGAAAATAATAACAGAGTATGATGGCAGTGTACGTAGTTACCTACCATCTACAAAAGGCAGAGATGAAATATATTAATATTTGCTGGGTATATACAAAATATCCTTAGAAAGATATCCCAGAAATTTGATATTATTAATATCTCCAGAAAGGGCCACCGGTTGGTGTGGGTGCCAGGGCTCAAAGTGGGGTTTCTCTTTAAATTGCTTCTGAACATTTTGAATATATACTAAGTGAATTTATTTATAAAATGATAGGTTTTTTTTAATATGTCGCCAAGTTTCTATCTTTCCAAGTGAGTCTGAGATGCCTTCCAAAACAGAATAAATCTGAACCACAGGGTTTGCACAGGATCGGGTCAAAGGGTTGATTTCCTCTGCCTTAAGGGAACTGCAGGGTGGAGACACGGAACAATATTAGTTTCTTCAAAGAATTCTCAGAACCAGTTACAGAATATGGTCATTCAGATTCTAACTCAATCTCATATTCATTGGGATTTTGCTCATCTTTCTGAAGAATGTTTTTTCTCAAATACTTCTATTCATAGCGCACAGAAGACAGTTTTTATATTAAGACAAATTAGCTTGCTGGGTTTGTGTCATGTCTTATTTAGGGTGTGCAGCATCATGCTGATAAGTCTCTGAAAACTATCCAAACTAGGCTTGGCAGTCAATTATCAAATGGCAGGCTGGGCTGCCATTTGATGAACTGTCCAACACAAAAAGTAAACACATTGAAGCCCTGAGTTAGAAGTCAGGCCACGTGAGCGACAGCCTTAGGTGGGTCCCAGCGCTGAGAGACTCACTCAGGGGACGTACTCATCTTTCCGATAGGATAGAGTGGTCACTCTGCGATCATTTGGAGTCACATCTACAAACAGAGCAGACGCTTTTCAGTTGCTCTTCTTATTATTAATGGAGGACAAGACACTGAAGGTTCACTTTGCATCAGGAACTTTGGGTAAATGGGTTTTATCACTGTAAGAGTTGGCTTAATTATCTCTATTTTCTAAAGAAGACCCAAACAGAATTGTACAGATTCAAAGCTGTTACAGCAAGGATTCAAACAATTTCAAGTCAACACCAAGTGTAAGAAGCTCTTGTTCCGGTGCTATTAACTCAAACTCCCTATGTAGTCCAGGCTAGACTCCTGAGTCAGCTTCCTAGACACTGGCCTTATAGATGTAAACCACATGGGCATTATGAAAATAGCATCTCTATTTAAAATGCTAAAGTGTTCATTTTGTACCTGTTTTTCTTGATGGCATTCAAGTTTGTATTCTTAGCTGGAAGAAAATGTGGTCGTATTTTTCACATAGTATATCACCAGGAAGCACAAGATATGCATTAGTTGCTTGTGTATGACATGGCCCAAGTACTGAACATTTCTCCATCTTGTAATTTCTGGTATTCCTCTGTCTTGGTTACACCAACAGTACATAGAAGGATATGTTATGACTGAACATATATCATACATCTTACTAAATTTATCCGTATGTTTAGCATGTACTCGTAATTTTGATAAAATTCAGTTACTTAAATATTTGTCTGTTTTGTTATAAAAATACTTACAGGTTCTGGGAAGAAGAGTAAGGACCATTTGTGCTTGGATCCCTGGTGCCTATTAAGAGTTGGCCACCGCGGCCGGGATCTGCAGCCCTAGTTCGGGAGGAGTAGAGATGGGTCATAGGTCATACCATGTTCCTAACCAAACTAATAGTCTCTGGGTTCAGTGAGAGATTTTGTCCCCCAGAATAAGTTGGGGAGAAATTGAGGAAGACCCCCACATTAACCTCTGACTCTATGTGCATGCACACATGTGCATCCACATGTACACACCAACATAAACATTCACAGACATTACACACTCGGGCAGACAGAAATGACAACCTTGTTAAAAATCTGAGGATGTTAGTAGTCTTGTAGATCTTGATCTAAAGTTCATTTGATAGATTTGATAAATATTATCTTAAGGTAAATTTTTTTCTACTTTGGTTTGTAGTTCTGAGAATTTTAGCATATGGGTAAATTGTGCTCCCCTCTCCTTGCAATTGGTATATAAAGCAGTAGCAGCCTCCAAACTCCCTTATTAATTGTTTTCTATAAACAATTGAATTTATTTATATACTTCTTCTTTATTAAATATGTATTCTATTCATAACTCCTTTATAGATACTTTTCTGGTTTTCTGTCATATTTAACCAGTCACATAAAGTTGTAATGGCTTTGTAGAGCATAGGTTTATTAGTTAAGTTCCTTTGGATTAGAATCTCCCTGTGAGATAGCTAGATCCTCTGTTCAGGGTCTCACCTGACTGAAATGAGAGTGCCAGTAGGGAGTGAGGTTGCCTGATATCCAGAGCCATATTCCCGACTCATTTCAGGCTCTGAGGACCAAGGACCTCAGCGTTGAGAGAACCTCCCTCTTCAGTATTTCATAGCATGGCAGTCTGCCTGTTTGAATCAAGGAGAAAGTGCTTCCGACCTCTGTCTGTGGACTCCCCAGGTCCAGCCCAGTCCTTCTAGGGGTATGTTCCCTCTAACTAATTCACAGCCCACAGAATTAGAAACTTAGCTGCATCTGTAATCTCCCTTGCTCTATAATAAAACAGTCATTATCGTGACACCCGGTCTACACCCACAGATTCAGACCATATGCAAGAGAGGGAATCACACTTTAGATCTAGGGCTCTAGGGAACCCCATATCAGGACGTACAAACCTTAGGGCTATCTGGAATTCCGAAACAGATATCTAGAGAAAAGCTCTCTAAAATGTCAGTGTGTGTGTGTGGTGTGTGTGTGTATGTGTGAAGTTAACTTGAGTGGTCCCAGAAGTTGTAACTTGAACCAGGTGCAACTCCACACAACCAGGCTTAGCTTAGTAGGACAACAGCTACTCACACTGAGGCAATAAAATTCCTTCTGTGACAGGGGTGGGGGGGTGGGGGGTGGGGGGGTGGGGGTGGGGGTGGGAAGGTAGGGGGTGGGGGTGGGGGTTGGGGGGGTGCACCTGTTAGATCTCCTGAGCTCTTAGAAGAGAAATTACTATTCTAAGTTTGTAATGTAATCTACCATTTCAGAAAAAAAGAACTAAAAATTTTAATAGTTTTTACAATTTACATTTTAAAAAAGTTAAGCTGGAAGAATGGATAGTTTGGGGACTACATTTGTACTACAGTCCCTCACTTTAAGGAACTGTCCTGGTGTGAACCCCAGGCTGAATAAATAAGTTTCCTAAGTTAGGAAAGCTGACCATGAGTCACTGAAGCTCCTGTCAGGGTTTCAATTAGCACCCGGTTCCCACAGTGCCCAGCACCTCCTTGGCCTCAGCGCCCATCAGTTTGTTCCACTGCTGTGCGTCCAAATAATCCACTTGAAATTGAGAGTGTTTTAAAGAGGTTAACAATTTCTCAAGACATGTACTTTTCAAACTTAAAAAAAAATGAAAGTCTTCTTTATTTTGAAATTGGTCGCCACAGGGCAGGTTTTTATTCATGGTTTCTCTAACAGGATATAATTCATCAAGTTTTAGCAATAATTAATATATTGCTTTTGAAAAAATATTCCAAGAGAGTACCCAGAAAACCATGCAGAAAAGCAAAGGGTCTGCCAAATTAACTCATCACATGAGATGTCTACACAAGTGGGTACTTCATGGAGTCTCACATCAGAACAAATATAATAATGAAGATATCTCTCGGGACCTTTCTTTAATATAAGAAATTACTACCTGAAGAGTAGTAATTGCACATAGAAGCTGCTTCGTACATCTCAAGTACTGTTTATAATCAATAACCTTGAATGCCTTTGACATTAATCAAATATGATCTAATTTGACATCAATCAAAGTTGTCCATGGTCAAAGAGTAGTATACATGCAGAATATCATACTCAATGAGTCTAGTCAAATGTGTGTGCATGTGTGTGTGTGTATGTGTGTGTGTGTGTGTGTGTGTGAAATAGATACAAATACTGCAAAAGAAATAAACACAAATCACGATAATTCTAAAGCCTATGGAAAAAGTTGTACAGAGTAATAGTAAATTTGTGATAGAACACAATAAAATTTGCCTTTGAATATTGCTTTGAATTAAGTTAAGTTCTCTCTTTCTCTTTCTCTTTTTTTCTTTTTGTTACGCTGCAGAAATATTTTTATTATAAAAACAGTCAACAGAGATCGACAATGCAAATGCTATCTCGGGACATTTCCCCTTGCTTCTTGAACTTCTGAGTTTACATTAGTATTTCTCTCATTTGTAGGTGCTTCTCAGACATTTGATTTTATCAGTTGAAAATTCTTTCTTTAGCTGTGCATCCCATTTTTTAATAGGGTTATTTGGTTCTCTGGAGTCTAACATCTTGAGCTCTTTGTATATATTGGATATTAGCCCTTTGTTGGATATAGGGTTGGTAAAGATCTTTTCCCAATTTGTTGATTGCTGTTTTGTCCTATTGACAGTGTCCTTTACCTTACAGAAACTTTGTAATTTTATGAGGTCCCATTTGTCAGTTCTGGATCTTAGAGCATAAGCTATTGGTGTTCTGTTCAGGAAATTTTCCCCTGTGTCCATGTGTTCAAGGCTCTTCCCCAGTTTCTTTTCTATTAGTTTCAGTGTGTCTGGTTTTCTGTGGAAGTCCTTGATCCACTTGGACTTGAGCTTTGTACTAGGAGATAAGAATGGATCAATTTGCATTCTTCTGCATGCTGACTGCCAGTTGAACCAGCACCATTTGTTGAAAATGCTGTCTTTTTTCCACTGGATGGTTTTAGCTCTTTTGTCAAAGATCAAGTGACCATAAGTGTGTGGGTTCATTTCTGGGTCTTCAATTCTATTCCATTGATCTACCTGCCTTGATTTTTATGGTCCTTTCAAACATGATTACTACATGTATATGTTGCTTTGAAACAAACACAAATCCATCTGACAGTAAATCCAGCCAAAACAAAAGCAGGAACGATGCCCCCAGGCCATGTTCTATTGTGCTTTCACATTTTCTACAGGGAGACAAAATTAGTTCCTACACTTTCAAAACGGAACAGAAAAGTAAAATTAATACTGTAACCACATAGTGAAATATCAATGAGTCTTCCATTCACAAGTTACTGAATCAAACCCCAGGAGTTGGTCATTTCAGTTCCTTTAGAAACCCTAAAGGAAGTCAGCACAATGGTAATGCTAACAGCTAGGAAACCAAGGTCTGAGGATCATGAGTGCAAAGCCAGCTTGGGCTAAATAGAAACTTTGAAACCAGCATGAGCTACAGGACAAAACTTAAAAGTCTTAAAGAAACTAACACCCACAAGTCTTTGTAGTCCTAGAAAATGTATAGATGTTTCCCAGGGCACAATCATGCAGCTTCTATCTCACTGGGATTAAGAAGAGCTGCTTTCAGAATGCTTGCCACTTATCCTGGCATTGAAACTCCCTCTACTAGAATACTTCAATATGAAAATGACAAGCCAGTTAAACATGGGCAAAGGAACTGAACATATATCCCTGCAAAGAAAATATTCGGTGAGCAATAAGTAAATGGAAAGATATTCAAAATCGTTAGGTGAAGAAAACGGTGAGGAGCACTGTAACCACGGTGATGACTCGAACCAAACGCTGGCCTGCAAGGCTGATGCCCTAAGTTTAACCCCAGGACTCACATGCTGAAGGAAAGAACCAACTCCTGCAAGTTGCCTTCGGACCTCTACTCATTTTTAGGTTGTTGTCTGTGTATTCACAAAGAATAAATACATATGAAAGCGTTTACATTGTTGAGCTGGCAGTGTAGCTCAGAGGTAAAGCACTTGCCTAGTGTGTGAGGCCCTGGCTTCAAGCCTGCGTGCACACACATTGTCAAAGGAAGGCATGGACATCAAGAATCGGATGTCGCCGGCATTATATAGTCCATCATTTTCCTTAAAAGGTAGAAATACTCACAAATACTAAAACAGATACTTTTTCTAAATAAAAATTGCATTGGTTAAAATGCAGGCATTATGACCCTTTTATACTGCTGACAGAACAGTGTAATGTTATACTATTTAATAGTTTCTCAAAGCCTAGAAACAGAATAGCCATATGACCTGGCAATATGACCTGCTTGCATAGATACAACAATATAACCATAGATATAACCCAGAGACAAAAGACAGGCCTTGCAAGTGCCTGCTGCAGCATTATCCACAATGGCTAAAAAGTAGAAGAAGCCAAGTGCACAGCGCATGTACAACACACATATATTCTCATCTATAAAGAGGAATGACCTTCTAACATATGCAATGACATTATTAAACCTTGTAAGCATTAGGTAAGTGAAATAACTCATGCATAAAAGCATCCCTATTATATGATCCTTTACAAAGAGATACGTAGCTGGACAACTCCACAGTCAGAAAGCACAGTGGAGGTTCCTGTGGATTGGAAGTAAAAGCGATGAGGAATAGTACTCCATTGTGTATATAGACCACATGTTTTGCATGCACTCTTCTGTTGAGGGATACCTGGGTTCTTTCCAGCTTCTGGCTATTATAAATAGGGTTGCTATGAACATAGTGGAACATGTATCCTTACTACATGCTGGGGAATCTTCTGGGTATATGCCCAGGAGTGGTATAGTAGGATCTTCTGGAAGTGAGGTGCCCAGTTTTCGGAGGAACCGCCAGACTGATTTCCAGAGTGGTTGTACCAATTTGCAACCCCACCAGCAGTGGAGGAGTGTTCCTCTTTCTCCACATCCTCGCCAACATCTGCTGTCTCCTGAATTTTTGGAGTACTATTCAGCCATTAGAAACAATGAATTCATGAAATTCTTAGGCAAATGGATGGAGCTGGAGAGCATCATACTAAGTGAGGTAACCCAGACTCAAGGGATGAATCATGGAATGCACTCACTGATAAGTGGATATTAACCTGGAAAACTGGAATGCCAAAAACATAATCCACACATTGAATGAGGTACAAGAAGAACGGAGGAGTGGCCCCCCTTGTTCTGGAAAGACTCAGTGAAGCAGTGTGGAGCAAAACCAGAACAGGGAAGTGGGAAGGGTTGGATGGGAAAACAGGGGGAGGGAAGGGGGCTGATGGGACTTTCGAGGAGTGGGGGTCTAGAGAAGGGGAAATCATTTGAAATGTAAATAAAAAATATATCGAATAAAAAAAAAGAAAAAATAAGGGAAAAAGAAAATATAAAAAAAAATTTTAAAAATAAAAAAAAAAAAAAACAAAGAAAAAAAAGCGATGAGGAGCTATTGCCTAACAGGTAGGGAGATTTGGTTTTCAGTGGTGAATATGTTTTGCAAAGAGCGATGATGACTATGTAACATCCTGAGAAAGAACATAGCTGATAAATCATATATGTAAGAATAATTAATCCAGGCATGGTTGCACACATCTACAGTAATCCCAGCTGTACTACAATAATTCCCAGCAACCACATGATGGTTCATAACCATCCATAATGTAACCTGATGCCCTCTTCTGACATGCAGACATACATGCAGATAGAGCACTCATGTACATAAAATAATTCAATGAATCTTTTTAAAAAGTTCAATGTTTTTATATATTTTAAACCATAACTTTAAAAAAATAATCATATAGCATATTTTTTTTAAAAAAGCACTGAATTGTTTGCCTTAAATTGTGGAATTTCATGATCTATAAATTACATAGTTAGCAATAAAGGTATTATTTAAAAGAACTAATGTTGAATCTTAAAACCTCTCTTGAATATTACTTACATTCATACACACAAATAAATATATCTGTGAATTGCATCTCTGTTATCAAGCAAGCTTTCTTAAATCTCCCTAGTTCCATTGGGGAAAATCCCCCCACACTTTCCCTCCAAGTACCATATTTAAAAATTTTCCCTGTTACATTGCTCGTACCACAGAAGCAGGCTTTGCATTTCTTTTAGTTCTGTATTGCTTCACGATGCAAGGAAAGTATCTGATAAACAATTGGTATTATGTGGATAGATGAATGGATGGATGAGGTTGGATAGATGGATGGATGGTAGATGAATGGATGAATGGATTGATGGATGGATGATAGAAGGATGGATACTGAGACTAGAGTTTTCATCAATTGTTTTGTGTTTTGTTAGTTGACAATACAAAACTACCAAAATGTAAAAATAAAATATTTTAAAGAAGCTAGCAACAAGTTATGATTCTCAATATTGCTTTTGGAAGCCCATCCCAAGAGACATTTTAACTGTGTATGTGATGGTTTGTATATGCTTTGCTTGGGGAGTGGCACTATTTGGAGGTGTGGCCTAGTTGGAATTGTTGTGTCACTGTGGGAGTGGGCTTTAAATACCCTAGTCTTAGCTGCCTGGAAGCCAGTATTCTGCTAGCAGTCTTCAGATGAAGATGTAGAACTCTTAGGGTTAGGGTTAGGGTTAGGGTTAGGGCTCCTACCTTGATAATGGACTGAACCTCTGAGCCTGTAAGCCAGCCCCAATTAAATGTTGTCTTTTATAAGACTTGTATTGGTCATGGTGTCTGTTCACAGCAGTAAAACCCTAACTAAGACAGTGTGCACATCATTACAGAGGGACTCATGCAGACATGATGAGGGTGGTGCACTGGACTTCTGATGGCCAGGGGGCTGTTTCATCTTTAGAGAAATGATTTGCTTATATATTGTTTGAAATTTGAGTTCTGGAGGCAAAATAATAAAATAAGCGGTAAATACTGAGCACAAGCAAAGGTTGTTTATAGGAAAAGAAAACTTTCAATAAAGAAGCAAGTAGATATGAGTAGTTTGGATTAAAGAGAAACTCTTTAAAGAGATCGGAAACGGGAGGGAAACAGCTTCAGGTTGAAGAGGTCTGCAGAACAGTAAAACAGGCACAAAGGTCAGAGGCAAACTGAATCTGGAGAAATATCCTTGGAGCTAATTATAGTCAGAAAGTGGAACCATTTCCCTAAAGAGGTAATTATCATAAACTCAGTCGTGACATTCAGAGGGAAATTAGAGTTTTCGGAAGACATGGTGTGGTGCTCATTTCATTTTTCGGATCCGGGGAGTTCTACGTCGGCCGCCTCTGAATTCATTACCCTCTTCCACAGTGAAGTTTTCCATTTCATCTGAGCTCGGGTCTGCAGAGGGCTTTACACTTCTGTGCCTAGCTGCTGATTTGTACTTTACCAGAGGCATTCACTAGAATGCCTAACTTAAAACTGCCCCTAACAGACCAGGCTGGTGATAGTTATACAATATGATTTTTCTCATTTTTGAGATAAATACAAGAAAGGCTGAAATTCCTGTTTAAATTTTATTTCCTTCTTTTTTCTCTTTTTGTACCCCAAATCTCACCTGTCCAAGGCTCACCATACAGCTGAGAACAGCCTTGAATGTCTGATCTTCCTGTCTTCGCCACCTACACGCGGGAATTACAAACATGTGCCACCATACCTGGTTTATACGTGCAGTGGATCAAACCCAGCTACATTGCCATCCCCTTGAAGTTTCCAAAAACATTATAGACCAGTAAAAATTCAGACTGTATTATACTAGACAGTTAACATTTTGCAAAAACTTGGTACATTTATATATTACAAGATTCCGGTATCACAAAGCAAATTTCCAGCAAGCCCTTTTTCTCTTTCTCCCTAAATTCCGATAAGACGGCAGTAAAAGAGTAAACAAAAAAGCTAAATTGCATCAGTGATGGAAGTATGTTGGAAACATCTAGAGAACTGAACAGGAAGACAACCTATTGGCATCTGCATAAGTGAACCTAAGACACCGTAGTGCTCTGGTGTGAAAGGAGCAGCTGATGCTTCGGGAAGGCAAGTGCAATGTGAAGAGAACCAGAAGAGGGAAGGAATGATGGACCTGTGTCCCTGAAGAGCTTCTCCGGGCAGTCTTCTCTTCAGGGAATTTTATCCCCGGTAAACAAAGGCAGAGGGTTCTTCCTTTAAGGTTCAGTGATCTGCCCATGAGCACTGGTTAGGGTAGGAGTCTATACCATTAGCATATTGTCATTTGGGGGCCACCTCTGCAGGAGACTGCCTCCCTTTTTTATCTACCTCGACTCCACAGGTCTGCAGATCTCCTTCTGTTCAGCCATCTGATGATGTTGGAGAACCAATGAAAGCAAGGCGCCTGCCTGGACCGCTCGGAACACAAGGCAAAGTGACACACATAAAGGAAGCCTCCACACAGGGACGGTGGAAATTGATAAAAGAAAATCCCATGAAAACATGACAGAAGATAGAACGGGCTCAAGACAGGAAACAGCAGCAAAGGTTCCGGAATGGGAGGCTTCTGTTATTCTTCGCACTGTAGATCTGTTCATGAGACAAATATCAGAAAGCAAGTGTTTCTTGTTGACATGGTTCAAATAAACAAACTGCACTGTGGCCGTACTTGGGTGGAAACCATGGAACGAGAATCCATGTAGCAATATTGATTACGGGTGAGCAGAACTAGCTTTCCAGCCATCCAGAGGTCATGATGTGGTGACCCGGAAGAGCATTGTGCTGTTCCCTAGGCCACGCCTACGAGGTGCTATTGGCAGAGTAGAAGGGAAATAAGGCTCATCAAATGAGCAAGCATTTTAAAAGATGACTGGGGAGAGGATATTAAATATGCAAATGTATGCAACAGAAGAGCTAAGAGCCTAACTTCCAAAATCTACAAGACACGGGAACTGATGTACAGAAAACCGTGACTTCAGCCTCTTCTTTCCAGGCAGGAAGCAAAACTCAGTGGCTTAATTGAGCAAACAAGAAAAGAGTGCTTGAGCATATTTATTGCATGCAAATAGTCACCAGAAAATAAAAATGCTTAGGCGGCTGCTTCTGTGTGATGGGCCTCGGAGGGAGACTGTCGCTCTTTATCATGAGCCCTTCTTTTGTTGCTATATATGTGGGTTACTTTGATTTAAAAAAAAAAAAGGTTAAAACTCAATCGTTTTTCTGAAAGTCAGGGAGGAAATAAGAGATTTGAATCACCACTTCACTTAGGAAATTAATTTGTGGGGGGGGGGGCATGATACAGCAACATATTTAAGTTTATTTCCAACCACGAAGGGGTTGGGAGGTAGCCATCCCTGGGGCGTGTAAGAAAACAAACCGAGCAAGCCAGAAGGAAAAGCCGTGAGTGGTATTTCTCTGTGGCTTGGCTTCAGGTCCCTCTCTTGTATTCTTACCCCCACTTCTCTAAGTGATGGAGTGTGACCTGGGAGCTGTAACAGCAACTAAATCCTTTCCTATCCAAGTTGCTTTAGGTCATAGTGTTTATCATCATAATAGAAGTGCCAGGAAGTTCTGATCTTGGCTTTTCTGCTGTATCTCCTTTCCTACCAGTCTTTGTAATCCTCCGAGAAAAGGGCAATAGCTACTGTGCTGTGTAGTTTAACCCAATTATCGCTGCTCAGATCGATCCGGGTGGCGGGTGCGGTTCTGCTACCCACCCACCCTCCAATGCTTAAAGTTCCCGGATGAGGGAGGCCCATGCGAACAGCTTTGATAGGCCTTTAACAGCTCAATGGCTGGGCCACTTCCAAACCTCCGCATGGTTAACAAACTGCCCTGATATCCCTGAGTTATTGCTTATTAAAATCTATATTCCACCGTTGTTGCCCTAGAACAGTTGGGGGCCCGTTGGGGCCGCTCTTCCCCGACTCTTACATGTCGGAGTCTCTCTGTCCTCTGCACCTCCCGGACGTGATATCACCTCTCCTTCCCCAGCTGTCCTTTTTCTCCTTCCTCTGCCCCTTGCCCAGGAATCCTAAAGCGCGGCCTCTGTCTCCCTGCCCAGCCATTGGCCGCTTTATTTACCAATCAAAACCAACTGGGGGCAGGGTTCATTCAGTTTCTTACACGCGGACATGTGTATTCTCATGCAATTCTGGGGACCAGATTAACATACTACAAGCATCAGGGCAAATCCACAATAGCGCTGTATCTCCAGCATTTGCAGATACCAACTAGCAAATGATTGGTCCTTAGTAAAATAGACTCTACTGTTTCAAGTTCCCATCTCTACATTAGTTCCTACCAGCCTTCCTTCGAGACATGATATGACAAGCCGCTCTATACTGTTGGAGAAAGAAAGGCCACCGTTTGCTTGAGTTGAGGTGAAGAGGAACGAGTTTGCTTCTGCTGCGTCAGACCAGAGAGATCACACTTTCCCTTTGCTACCCAGACTCCTCTTACATCCCTCTGTATCACCTGACTATCGACTAGAGACAGAAAGAGAGGAGAATTCAGTGTGGCAGAGCCAGTCCCAGATACTGATGCCCGATGCCCCCGGCTCACAATCAAAGGGATAAAACTAATAGAACAAGATTTCCAAACTCAAGGACAAGGCTCCCCCCACCTCTCTCTCTCTCTCCTCTCTCTCTCTCTCTCTCTCTCTCTCTCTCTCTCTCTCTCTCTCTCTCTCTCTCTCTCTCTCTCTCTCGTAGAATGGGCATAATGGATATCAGACGACTGCTTCAACAGCCTCAGTAAAAAAAAAAAAAGTGTATGTATTACCAGATATTCACCTAGTTTCTTTCTCTGACTCTTGTGAGTAACTTCCTCACTCTTGTCTATTAGAGAAACATTCTTTTCTCCAATATGTATTCTTGTGGCCTTTGTTGAAAATCACCGGGTTAAAACATTGGATGGAGGTGGGGTCCCTTTGAGTTAGGGGAAGGATTGAAGGCCCTCAAGGAGATGGCAACCCCATAGGAAGACCAACAGTGTCAACTAACCTGGACCCCGGGGAGCTCCCAGAGACTGACTTTATTAAACACCAGCCGTTCTTATTATATTCTCTTTGATGTGGGTGTGGGGAGGGTGTGTGCAGGTACCGGTACCGGTACCGTGATGTGCTTGTGAAGGCCACAGGTTAACGCATGGGGGGTGGTTCTCCTTTTCTGCCATGTGGATATTGGGGATTGAAGTTGTCATCGGGCTTGTCAGCAAGGACCTTTACCTGCTGGCCTTCTCAATGAGTACAAGAATAGAAAATACTTATATGGGATGTATTCTAAGAAAAGTGCTGAGACAAACATTTTAAAGGTGTTACCTGTTTAATCCTAGCAACAGCTATGCACTACAAACTATTATGTTACCCACTCTTAGAAAAGAGGAAACACTTGGAAAGGGGTAAATGATTTGTTTCTGCCTCACAGCTAAGCAGCAGAACCCAGTCTCTAGGGAAAACTGTTTAGCCATATCGTGTTGCCAGCACGGCCTTGCACTGGTGAAAGTGTGTGAACCAGTACAACATGCCAAAGCCGGAGATTTCACCGGTCAGTCTGGCCCCCACCTGTAAGCTTTCTAGAAACCTCCTACTAGGACCAAGCTGGCTATGCATCTGAGGAGAATTCTGAGCTCCTGATCCCCCTGCCTCTACCTTTCCAGGGCTGCAGTGACACAGTGAGTCACTATGTCTAGTTTGTATGGAACAGTTCTCATGGGTTTTACCAAATCACTCTATTAACTGAACCACACCTCTAACTCCAAGTTTAAAAAAAAAAAGTGTATGTATTACCAGATATTCACCTAGTTTCTTTCTCTCCCTCTTGTGAGTAACTTCCTCACTCTTGTTTATTGGAGAAACGTTCTTTTCTCCAAAATGTATTCTTGTGGCCTTTGTTGAAAATCACCTGGCTGAAACATTGGATGGAGGTGGGGTCCCTTTGAGTTAGGGGAAGGATTGAAAGCCCTCAAGGAGATGGCAACCCCATAGGAAGACTAACAGTGTCAACTAACCTGGACCCCTGGAAGCTCCCAGAGACTGAGCCACCAACCAAAAAGGATACACGGGCTGGTCCGTGGCCCCTGGACCCTAAGTAGCAGAGGACTGCCTTGTCTGGCCTCCATGGAAGAAGATGCACCTAATCCTGCAGAGACTTGGCGCACCAGAATTGGGGGGGGGGTGGATTACTCAGGTGGGGGGCTGCCCTCTCAGAGGCCAAAGGATGGGGTGGGGGGAGGAGTGCTGTGAGGAGGGACTGGAAATGGGGTCAGGATTTGAGATGGAAAGAAAGAAAGGAAGAAGGAAAAGAAAAGAAATGAAAAGAGAAGAGAACAGTCACTGGCCGCAGATATATGGATTTCCTGTTGGGTTCTCTATCACACATCCCATGAACCATGTGCCTGTTTTAATGCCAGTGGCGTGTTGTGTGCTGAATACAGCTTTGTAGAAGTCAGGCCCTAGAATGCCTCCAGGTTTGTCCCCTTTTCTTCAGAGCTGTTTGGCTACAAAGGGTCACTTGTGATTCTATACAAGCTTTTTCAGTGTTCAGGAAAAATGTCTTTGGTGTTTTGGTAAGAATTATATTGATGTGCAGAGCCCTTTGGGTGGTGTGTACATCTAAACAGTATTAGTTCCTGTAATCCACACATCTGTCCATCATTATATCTGTATGTGCTTGTGTTCTTTAGTTTACCTCATCACTGTGCTATACCTTGTGAGATGTTTTACTTCCTGGATTAAAATTGACCAGAAAAACACTTTTAAGTCTGACTGATTCCTGCCACAGGATCTTTTAGTAACAACTGTTGAAACGAAAACAACTCATCTTTGTTTTACAGAGGGCAGGGCAAAAAGCCAAAACCACTTGTACAAGGACCAACATGTGTTTTAAACCTGGACCTGGTGGGTCAACTTTAAAAATGGGCTCTGTCATTTACTGTCTTAGTGACACTGGGAATGTGTACGAGTGACACAGTCTGTAAGATAGGTCGCATGCACTATTTGCTTCACAGAGCCCACTGAATGGGCTAAATGGAATAACATGATCACATAAAGCACTTTAACGTATTCCCTGTCACCATGGAGTGTTCTGTAAGAAGAATGGCTGTGGGTGACAGTGACAGTGGCATCATTTTCAAATATCTTCAATTATACAAGAAACAAGACATAGTATAAATATTAACTTTTTCCACTTTTTTTCCACATCCTATGAATTATCTTATGCAACTCCTTGCAAGCATGTTCCTTTCTACGAAGTATACTCTTGCAAAAGCTCCACATGAAGGGCGTTTCCCAAAAGGTCAAGGGTTGAGCCTAGGCAAATTCTCCAAATCTGCTGGGATTTGCTCCATGTAAGCTGCACCCTTCACAGATGCCAAGGGCAAACCCTGCAGCCCAGTGCAAAGACCTTTCTTCCTGCCTCACTTCTAAGCCGCAGTCACTATATGTCTGAAGGTCGCGTGGGTATCCCACTCCCCCAGGAGGCTCACAGTGGCTTCTCCATCACTCCAGCCTCCAAGTTAGTACGATGTATGATCACTCTCACACAGTTATCTGCCATCTATTTCATTTCCAGTTCTACACACTGGCCCCTCCACCAAGGCTTTGAGGTAGTAGACAGTTCCTGTGTCCAGTGTCTGCCGATCCCCCGGTGCCCAGATCACCTCGATACTGGAAATGTGAGGTCTTCAAAATATGCCCCCCAAAAATGTTTTAAGAAATTTCACTTTTTTAAATTAAATTTTGGTGTAACATACAAAATAATGAGTGTTGTGGATAGCCCTGGGCTTGTATTTTGATGCTAATTTCACTCTTCAGAGGGGCTGCAGATGAGGAGTTGCCTTGTGAACCTTCTCCCCACCCTTAATTTTTCAAATAAAGTCTTGAGCCAATGATTGGGCAGGAGGAAGGGGGAGGAGCTGGGAGTTTAGGGGAGGAGCTATGGAGGATCAACAGGACAGGGAGGAGCTACGAGGGATCATCAGAGAGGCTGCAGAGAGAGAAGCTCCTGGCAGGAGAAACCGGGAGTTAAATGGATAATATAGATGGGAATAGAGAAGTGTAGTGGGAGATCTGCCCAGTCTAGGCTTATAGCGTGTTTTGTTACTGATTGAGTTGTGATTTCTTTTACAGGGGAATTGGGTTGGAAACAAAATAGCAACAAAAAAAGAGTTTTATTAGGATATTTTCATATCTGTGTGTCACTGTGCTTTTCCATTTTCAGCGCTGTAACTTCATCTCATGTCCCCCTTCCAGTCACTCCTATTCTGCCTTCAAATAGACCCCTTACGTATTTACATCATATGTACTTCAGTGTGCACATAAATGCATGTCACATGCACCCGTGTACATAAATGCATGTATATGTTTAAATCTAGATTTCATATTTAAGTATGTGTTATTTTATCTTTCTTATTCCATTGTCCTCTTATTCTGTTTTTTTTTTAAAAAATATCCTGCTGCTGCTGGGATGGTGGCCCACACTTTTACCCAGCACTCTGGCAGAGGCAGGTGGATATCTATGAACTGGAGGCCAGCCTGGTCTACAGGAGTGAGTTCAGGCACAGCTAAAGCTATATAGAGAAACCCAGTCTCAACAAAACAAAACAAACAAAAAATACACACACACACACACACACACACATACTCTGACTTCTTTGTCTAAAATGTTCTACCACAAGTTTGAACATAAAAACAGAAGGACCTTGCTACATCTAATTCAAATATATTTCTTGAAATCAAACAATTACAGCAGTAAAAAGAGCATTCTTATTTTTCAGGGGGTAGAAATAAAATCTAAGATATAGCAAGATTAGGTAAAAGTCTGTTTTAAAAAAAATCTGGGGATCAGCAATTAAGGGCAGGTGCTGCTCTTGCATAGGACTCAAGGTTGCTTCCTAAAACCCACACTGAGAGGCCACAGCCACCAGTAATTCAGTTCTGGGGGACCTGATGCCCTCTTCTCAACTTTATGGACATACACATACATGATTCTCACATACTCTTAGACTCTCTCTCTCTCTCTCTCTTTCTCTCTCTCTCTCTCTCTCTCTCTCTCTCTCACACACACATACACACACACACAGAGTTACAAAGAGAGTAAAAATTATAATAAATATTAAAATGAATTTCTAAAAAATTCAAGGTAATTCTTAATTCACCGGAGTAAAAAGAGTTGTAAAAGATAAGAATAGAATTCTGACATTCCTCTTATAGGTTGGTTCAAATTAGATCAGTCCCTTAGGTCAAGAGAAGCTTGGTCTTTCTTGGCTTTGCACATAATTTGCTGGCAGATCTAGGTGTTATTTGAGTTGTAGAAAAGCACTAAGGTTTTAATGTCTGTCCACCTGCCCCTGGAAGAAAGCCCAGCTCATGCTTGTTGTGCGTTGTATCTTGAGACTGGAACATAAACAGTGCTGTGCTGATAGATGGCCAGAGTGCCGGATGAGAGCAGCCAACAGAGAACTGTCACCAATTTCCCGCTCCACAAAGAGCCCTTCAGACAATGAGTAGTTTATTATTAGGTAGCCTTTTTCAAGGCAGGCAGCACAGAGACCGACCAGGCAGCCGACAGGCACCCATTTGAAGGTCACTTTCTCTGCCCTTGTCATCTGGAAAAACAACAGGAATCCACAGCATCCGTTTTCTAAAGGTTTTAAGTCTTGGAAGAAAAAAAAACCAACCCACAAATCTGTGGTCTTTGTGCTTTATTGTTAGTGAAAATAACTAATTCCTATGATTAGCAGAGCGGCTTTCATGGAATAATGGAAGCCACGTGGTGAAAAATAAGCTTTACGGAAATAAATAAGCTGTGTAGGAAATCCCAACCACAGTTCCGCACTTCGGTTTCCTTAGAAAGTAAAGGGGTGGGGCTTGGCTCTCTTTTGTTTCTAACCGTCGGTGGAAAAGGATGGGAAGATGGGCGGGGGAGGGGCGGTTGCCAGGTAGAGGGGCACCGAGCAGAGCCGGGAGACCTCTAGACAACTGAGTAGATCTGAGTCACCATCTCCCTCCCTCCCTCCGGGAAGAAAGACAGACTCAGGCTCTGGGACAGTCTCCCCGGAGGTGCTGAGGGAATTCCAAGCACTTCTTGAACCAGGGGGTGAAAGCTACAGTGCTCAGAATGAAGTACTTTCTAGTTCCGACTTTACTCATCGTGTCTGCCATGTTGCTCAAAGCCGATTCAGTCTTATTCAGACAGCATTGATTTGGTTTGGATCATTCAGAGAAAATTAGCTTCAAACTGAATAACGCTGGTGATTACACATTAAAAATCTGTCCTCATTATGTCCTTGCCTTTATCTCACTATTAAGGACTCTGTGCTTTTTTAATAGCTGCTTAAAAGTGTCTGGATCTTCCCAACCCTCAAAAATGGAGATACCTTGCAAAAATTGGGAGGCTTACATGTGATTCCCATCCTTGGGAGGCTGGAAAAATGTGATTGAGGGTACCAGGCTAGCCTGGACTAATGGTGAGATTCCATCTTAAAACAGAATGGAGCTATACTAACTAGCCATTCACAACTGGTTCTTGTGGAGAGAAATTGGTCAGGCCAAGATGATTCAAAACCTAACCATTGACTTGTTATTCAACGCGCCCTCTAAACCAGCTAGGAGTTTTTCTTCATTGTGTGACTACAACTGGGTGTGTGGTGAGTTGTTGGCAAAAGCTTAGATGTGTGTACTGACCCGACAACCACTTGCCACCATTCTCTTGATCTCGGGAGGCAGAAGCAGGCAGACCTCTGAGTAAAGGACAGCCTGGTCTTCACAGCAAGTTTTTTAAGACAGACAGGGCTACACAAATTAATAATTTGTAATTGATAATTTGTCATTCCCATAGGTTGGATGGGAAATTGGCATAAAGTAGCAATAGGTTTTTATCTGTCATGAAAATCAACAAGAAAAGCTACTGTAAGACCAAAATGAGGTACAAATTTCAGAAAGGATCACCTTCAAAAGAGCAAATGTACCTGGAGAGACATTCAGTTCTATCAGCGACGCAACATACATGAAATTAAAAATGAAGACTTTGTTTTCACCCTCCAAGCCAGCAAGCACATCATTAAACTAAGACATGATGCCCAAATCTGCTGAGGTGGTCCAGCACCCTGACATTTTAATTGGCTCGCCCCTTGGAAGCACATCTTGGCAATAAACACTGAGAACAGTAAAAAATGCGCATGCTTTAGGAGCTGGAGAGATGACATGGTGGCAGCAGCACTTGCTGCTCTTACAGAGGATGGAGGTTCAGTTTCCAGCACCTGTCTAGCAGTTTACAGCTATGTGGGCCCATCCATGCCTGGATGCACTCCCCCTACACACATACATGCCCCCATACATATACATATAACAAATATACATATAACAAATATTAAATTTTTTAAAAATAATGCATGCTTTGGGTTCAGTTTATGTGAGGAAATAATTTCTAACATATATAAAACACCATAAATAATCGCCTTTACTTGGGGTGTGGTCTGTCCTGGCAAACTCTTTTTACTGGGGGGTAGTTTTTGTCTATTGTTATAAAGACATATATTGTTGTTGCTACAAGCAAACGGTGACTGAAGGGTGAGGGCAACACTGAAGACGTTCACATTCCTTTTGTGAGTCTGAACTTGGACCATGCAAAAGCTAACAGGAAGATGCTTGCTAGAGGCGGATAGAAAAGAAAGGCAGAAGCCCCAAGCCTTCTTCCTGTCCAGTGATATGCTGTGGGCTACCAGGAGTCTCTGTGGTTCTGAGTGTCTGCATGATTTATCACAGAGTTATTCACATTAAAAAATTTTAAAAACAACTTCAATTATCAAAAAGAAAAATCTAAGCTGGGCTTAGTGGTAGATGCCTGTAATCCCATAACTTTGGAGGTAGGGGCAGTGGTTGAAGGAATTCAAAGTTATATAGCAACTTAGAGGACATCCTAGGCTATGTATGAACTCATCTCAACAAACAAGAAACAAAAAGAAGAAAGAAAGAAAAAAACACAAAACAGGAAGAACGTTAAACAGATGGCCAGTTACATAACCACAAAATGGACAAGTATTTACATACAACTGAAAAACTGTATATAAACTTCTGGTCAATATGACATTGTAAGAGATTCTTCCTCTGCCTTAGATGCATCAAATTCTCACTGAGGGTTTAACTTAACATCTCACTTAAACTCCAGAGAAAGAGCAGAAATACAAGACACAGAAAAATGAAGTAATTGCTGAAAATTCCCCAAAGAATGTCAAGAAACTTTCAAAGGTGACAGAAACCTTCTTTTTGGGGTGTACTAGTGGTTTCACAAATATACACATTCACAAAAATTCATGCAATTGTAAAAATTTAAAACATGTTCCATTGTACATAAATTATATGACCATAAAATTATTTTTAAGGATAAAAATACACAATTTAAAATGTTAACTGTTTAGGTTAGGTCAACATCACAAAGAGAACGTCATGCACCCCGCCTTAGTTCACTTCCAACTGCTATGTCCAAACACTGGCCAAAGGCACCGTGGGAAGGAAAGGGTTTATTTCATCCTATGCGTCATCATAACAGTGCATCATCTAGGGGAGCCAGGGCAGGGCCCTGGGGCAGGAACTGAAGCAGAGACCACAGAGGAGCACAGGGACCACAGAGGAGCACAGGGACCACAGAGGAGCACAGGGACCACAGAGGAGCACAGGGACCACAGAGGAGCACAGGGACCACAGAGGAGTGCTGCCACTGTCTTGCTCTTGGAGGTTTCCTCAGCTTGTGTGTTTGTTGTTTGGCTTTTCATTTTTTATTCTTTTAAGAATGTTTTTAATTGAAATAGAATCACAAGACTTAATTCCCCTCCTTTCTGCCCTCCAGTCAGTTCTAGCTCCCCTCCCTGAAACCCCTTCCGCCCAACCCCAGTCTCAAGTTGATGTACTGTTTCTAATTGATTATTAGTGTTATACACACATAGATGTGTGTATGTATATGCATGTAAAATATGTGTAAATTATGGGTCCTGTGTTTATGCTTTCCAGACTGACCACTCTGCACTGGACATCCAGTGAGGGACTCGTCCCTGGGAGAGGCTGATTCTCCTTTTTTTTGTTTTTTGTTTTTTGTTTGTTTTTTGTTTGTTTTAGTTGCCTATAGTTCTTTGTCTGGGGGTGGGACCCTGCAAAAGCGTCCCCAGTCCCAGTTAACTTGTCTATTGATAGTGCCGTTGTTCCAGTCTTGTTCATGCAGTCATTTCTAGGACAGACTGTTTCACAGGTGACTTCTTCATATTCTGGCTTAAAATCTTCCTGCCTCTTCTTCCTCAATGCTTCCTGAGACACAGGTGCAGAAGCTGTGATGTAGATGCATCCACTGGGGCTGGGTTCCCTCTATTCTGTTGGTCTCAGGATTCTTCTACAACACCTGCTCGGAGTTGGCACTGCCCACAGTGGCCTGTGCCCTCCACATCCATCATTAATTTACAAAAAATTAAGCTTGTGGACATACCCACTGGCCAATGTGACGGAGGTAATCCTCAGCTGAGTTTCTGATTCTCAGGTAACTTTAGTTTATGTCACTGACAAAAACTAACCAACATCTAAATCTAAAGAGAAGAATGGAGTTGTGTGACGGATATAGAACAGTGCTTCTTAAACCTTTCCACACCAAGTCCCTATTTACCGGAGCATGTTTATACTCCCTTGGGTTACCTATAAAATATACGAATCAAACATTAGATAATAACAAGTCACAATGAAATTTACTTAAACCTAATTTTGGCATACATATAATTTTGCATATTAATGACATAGATAAGCTTGTTTCATTTTGATGTAAAGAATTAAATATTGGCTGACACGTTGAGATTGCTAGATGTAGACAGGCTGTAATTAGTTTTTCAGAATTGATCAGTATTCTGGTTTCACAATCCTCATCGTTGAAAACATAACCATGAAATACAACTAGAGGAACGGTGTTTACGACCATTTCAGAGAATGCTGGAAATTCTAACACCAAGTCTCACTCATTTCACATTTTATGGAATTCCAGTCAGCAACTCAAAGAGCTTTTTATTTTCCTGTACTTTAATTAATTTTTTAAAATGATTTTTATTTATTTATTTATTTATTTATTTATTTATTTTATGTATACGAGTACACGCATCCCAGAAGATGGCCATGCGATTCCATTACAGATGGTTGGGAGCCACCATGTGGTTGCTGGGAATTGAACTCAGGACCTTTGGAAGAGCAGTCAGTGCTCTTGACTGCTGAGCTGTCTCAGATACCTGAGCCCCGGGACCAGGCCTGGCTGGGGCTTAGGTTATTCCTTTGTAACGACTTTGTTTTTGTTGTTTTGGAGATAGGACTTAGTGTTGCAAGGCACTGTTTAAACTCAAGCATTCTATGACAATCCAATCCAAAGAGTAATAATTTGGCCCTTATATTCTTAGGAATTATGACAGAAAAATATTAAAAGTCTGTTTTTCACAATAAACTCATCTTATTTCTATAATGCCAGAAAATTTGTATGTGTACATAAAAAAAAAAACCCACAAAACAGTGTAACGTATAACATATGATAGTCTAAACTGGGAGCTGAAGTGTTTCAGTGTTTTTTGGTGTCTTACATGACAACATGCACGGTATACAATGTACATCCGGTACGTGCAGAGCCAAGGACCCAGCAAAGTCACGTGCTGCCAGACAGAGAATCGCCACTGCAAGCCACCAGGGTGGATCATTCAATGTTTAAATTTAAATCAGTTTTGGTCCCTGAATGCCCAGAGACCTTGTACTGTTGTCGTTTTTTCTCTGTGTGTGACCCCCGTATTCGTGAGACCCGCATATTCGTTACAACAGGGTCTTGATGCACGCACAACTTAGGTAGCCATGATTAAGAAAACCCACTAGCAATAGGAAAATAAGATAAAGGGACAGAAACTATAAATGAAGCATAATGGACAGTGGGAGCTAGAAAAATGCAGACCCAGTAAGAAGTTCCTGGAATCTAGCACTGAGAAGATAGAGAGACGCATTCGGAGTGAAACTCTTACGTGTTCTAGAGAGAAAAGCCAACTACAGCCCTGCGTCTGTCATTCTGAGGTGAGCTGGTAACATGAAGCCCAAAGGTGCTCCTGAGAATGCCGTCTCCTCTATGCTGGGTAGTGAGGCTCGCACTAGGAAGCATAGACTTTCTATAGACTTTCCCATTTACTGTCTTACTGAATTCTCTAGGCACTTAGCTTTGTCAACAGATGGCTTTGTATTTTATAGGCTTCTATCTATGTCACCTTGAAGTAATAATTTTTACTTCCCTTTTCTCAATTTTACTTGTTAAATGTCTCTGTCATTTCTAACTACACTAACAGTTTTCCACAGAAATGCTGAGGAATTCATATCTGTGTCTTGACCACGAATGAGGTCACATCCAGGATACAACCTCAAATTAACATGATACCATCTTCAGCTGTGAGTGAGTCCTTCCAGATGTATACCTCTGTTGATTGCTAATACATATTTTTGATTCTCTATAAAGAACGGTTTATGGTACATTTTTATAAGGAAAGGCTTTTGTGAGATTTTAATTATTTTTATATAATGTGTGTGATTGGTTCGTTTGCATGTATATCATCCGTGTACCTGGTGCATGAAGAGGTAAGAAGATATCGATGCTCTACAAGTGGAGTTACAGCAGATGTGGCCGCAGTTTGGGGCTGGGAATTGAACAGTGAGTGCCCCTAACCATTGAGCCAGGTCTCCAGACCCAAATATACCTTTTTTACATCTTTAACGGTGACCATATCATTTTATAATTTTGACTTATTAGTGGTACACATTTTAATGCTGGTTTTCCTTAGAATTTTGGAAAAAGTGTCTCTTGATCATGACATTATTCTTTTTCTTTCTGCTGAGTGAAATTTATTGAGATAGATAGATAAATAGATAGATATTGATAGATAGATATAGATATTGATAGATATTGCTATCAATAGATAGATAGATATCGATAGATAGATAGATAGATAGATAGATAGATAGATAGATAGATCAATAGATATGGCAGATCTCAGAAGAATTTTATATAAAAAAAGAGTGTCTCCCTGTCTTGGTCATATTTAGGCACTGTGTTCTCATCTTATGAACAGAACTTGGACATTCTTCTGTCCTGTCAATCTGTGCTTCTGCCCTGGAGTAGTTTACACAGAGCTAGAACTTTCTTTCCTTCAGGGACCAAATGTAAGCATCCAGTGAGAACTCCTGTACTTGGGGAAGGTCCCGTCTTACAGGGTACTCTTTTTATTTCTCTGATTATGTTTTTAAATATCCTCTTAGCCATTTGTGGTGATTAATGTTTTCCTATGTAATAAATTTCAGCAATGTAATACACACAGACACAGACACATATACTTACATATCAAACTTACAGGGAAATGCAAATATAATTAGGAGATTTTTTTTTTCTGAACTATTTAGGAGTGGCTTCTGCCTGGCTATTCCTAAATTTCCCTTACAAAGTCTTTTATATTTTTTTCTTGCTCTTACTTCTTTGTTTGAGCAGCTAGATGTAATTCCTTTTAAAATGTAATTTCATAGTTTCATTTACATAGAAGTTTTATCAGAGGAATATTAATAATGGCTTCCTTCATTACTTTTTTGTTTCTAAACAGTTTAATTAATGCACAGCAGTGGGCCTCACTGTCTCTTTATACATGAACAGCCTCAATAATCCATCTGTAATTCTTCTCAGCCCCCCTCCTCTTTTGTAATGGCTTCATGTCTGTTTTCATGCCAATGTTTCCCCTCCAAGATTCCACAGGCGAGAGAAAAACATAATTTGATGATTTGTTATCATAATCAATACACAAGTACCAAATTCAGGAAGTCTACATCAGTATGTGATTACCTTCTAATTTTCAAATCCATTTACATTTGTAGATGGGGTTAATTATGTCCTTTAGAGCAGAAAGATCAAGTTTAGGATCATTTAGTTATCATATCCCTTTAGTGTCTGCCAGTGTGGAAGAAGCATTCTTTCAGTGATGTTCATGAGTAGCACCTTAAAATATTTATCAACCAGCTGTTTTGTAGACTATTTTCCCCGGTTATTTGTCTAATGGTTCCTTATGATTAAATTCCACTTGTTTTGGAAGAGATTATTACAGAAATGATGGAGGGATTTTTATCTTATGTAGTTAAATTTATCAGTATAAGATACATGTCTAGACTTCCAGGTCACAGGAGATAAGCTGTTTCTATGCTAAGATTCAGGAAGTTTTGGTTCTTGCTCTCCAATGGTCTTTAAGTTAGTTGAACTTCCCATTTGGATTTCTGAAGGATCTGGAGTTTACTCTTGTGTAGATAGTGAGGTTACTTACTTTGTCCCAAATATCTACACAAATACATCTTTGGCTCAGTGACTTGAGATGACCTTCCTTACAGGTTGAGCTCTGAGTGAACTCAAGTCTAGTGTGTTCTGGTCCATTACAGTTGCTCATTTGTGTATTGGTGTGCCTGAACCAGACTACTTTATTTGAAAACTGTGTACTGTTCTGATGCCTAGCAAGAGCTGTCTTTCCTTACAATTTTTCATTTTTGGTGTTTTAGCCTATTTTTCTCAGAACTGTTATCAGTTGATCTACCTCCATATCTGTACTGTGGTTGAATTAACAATAACTTACACAGGAAACATGCCACGTATTTCCAACCCACATATAGAAGATCTACTTTGCATTTATTCAAGTATATTTTTGTGTTCTTCGGGAATGTTTTAGATTTTATCTCATATGCTTTGGATAGTGTCTGCTAATTTAAATTTTAAATGTCTTGCCATTATAAAGTCTTTGCTTCTGCTGGTTATATAGAGGACTTTGTGTTAAACTAGACAAATTTTCCTTGCTTCTTATGTTAAATGCTTTTCTTGTGACCAAATAATTGGTGAGGAGGAACTTAAGGGAGGAAGAATTTGTTGTTGTTGTTGTTGTTGTTGTTGTTGTTTACTAACAATTGTTTAGGTTATGGCATTGCAGGAACTCCACTGTACATGCATGTGAGGTAGCTGGTCACATTGTATCCACAGGCAGGAATGGTGACTGGTATTGCACAGCTCATTCTGTCTATATTTTTAATATAGTGTTGAACCACAAATTATGGAATATTGCCATCCATGTTAGGGTGAGTCTTCCATCTCAGTTAGCACAAGCTAGAAACCTTCAGATGCCTGTGTCTCCTAGGCGACTATAGACTCGGTCAAATTGACAATTAATATTGCTCACCACACCTTCCCCTTTCTTCTATGCAATAAGTTATTGACTTTATTAACAGAGTAAAACCCACTGAACACGGCTACCTTCCCTAACTCTGTTTTAAACCATTCAGGATCCTGAATGGCTCACAGTGAGGTTCTGAAGTCTCCGGAGCACAGAGTGCTCAAACTCCAAGCTGACTGATTCAACCTGACTTCTCTCAGCTTCTCACTGAATTGCTCTGCTTGGCCTCAAATTAACTCATTTGTTCTGATCTTTTGGCTCCTTCTCACTCTCTGGTTCATTCTGTCTTCACCAGTGTCTAGCTTTGGTCTCTCTGCAACCTGTCTCTGTGAAACTGTCCTGGTAAAAACCCCTCCTCCGCTCCCTGGGCTGCCTCTCAGCTCCATCACTCAACAGGACCAACTGACTAGGACTTAGAGATCCGCCTGCCTCTGTCTCCTGAGGGTGGGATTAAAGTTGTGTCTGTATTGGAGCCAGACCTCGCAGCCCTCAGAAGTCTATAGCTGTGATTCCTGGCCGGAGCAGCTGTTGCTGGCTCCTCCACAGCGTGCTATCTTTTCAGTTAATCTGGCAGCGAGTTGCTCATTTTACGCTAAGAGATTTTTAATTTGGTAAGTCTCTTCATAAACACTAGAAAGAAGTCACACTCGACTTTGACGCCGGCACTTGGGAGACAGAAGCAGGTGGATCTCTGTGAATTTCAAGCCAGCCTGATATACATAGAGAACTGAAGCTACGTGTAGCAAGCCTTTGCCTCAAAAAAAGAAAAAGATAAAAAATTAAAAAAAAAAGAAATGTTTCATATTTCTTAAACACATGAAGTTCTTTATTCCAAGAGCTAACTAGTAGTAAGGAAATAGCATTTATTTATTTATTTATGCTTTTTTTGAGACAGGGTTTCTCTGTGTAGCCCTGGATGTCCTGGAACTCACTCTGTAGACCAGGCTGGCCTCGAACTCAGAAATCCGCCTGCCTCTGCCTCCCAAGTGCTAGGATTAAAGGCGTGTGCCACCACCGCCCGGCATAGCTTATCTTTAAAATGACCACTGACAGGGAGCAAATGTTCCGCAGATAGAAAACAAAGCATAAGATGGATGAAGGCAAAGTCATTCCAGTGGGTCTAATGACCCAAGTGACTACCCGTTGTTTAGAAGTAGAAGAGTTGAAGGTCCTTCATGTTCTGACAGGAGGAGATTGTCAGTGGGACAGGACTGGACCGGAAGAGGAGGGAGGGGCATGGCGACTCAGCTCATTTGCAGAGGCAGTGATTATTGGAGGACTCTAGTTCTGGTTGGCGGGGTCCGCTACTGGCGTCCATGAAGCTTATGGAAGGGATGTTTCCATGGCAACTGTGGAGGTAGGAAGGAGAAGGTGACTGTCTTTCAGGTTACATGCTAAAAGTGTCAAGGACACAAAGAGAGCAGGCATGCACACTAGTGGCCAGACGCATGCTAAAGGCAAGTAAAACGTGATACTTATGTCCTCCTGACCCGAAAGCACACGGGTTGTCGACTCCTGCCCTATCCAAATATGAGTTTTAAAGAACTGTTGATTGGCACGGTTTGGAAAGATGTGCTCTTTTTTAGATGATAAGTACTACTAAGTTGTGACAATTATCTTCAGATGTTAGGGTCTGAGTTCCCTGTTCACTTGAGGGGAAATGGTAGAAACTACAGCCCTCAGCATGAGTGACGTGGGCTTGGGTTTACAATTATTGCTATACATATTTCTATACCGCTGCTTGAACCAAATATACCTTTTACGTTTAAAATCCATAATATCGAGTTGAGGTACATTTTCTACAATCTAACATAGTTTAGATGTTTTATATTTAAAAGTGTAAGCACTAAAATTTTCTTCAGACTCAGGCTACCACAAGAACTTATATTCACACACACACACACACCCCACTTTATGAGATTCAGAGGTAACAGACATTTCAAAGTGTTTTTATTCTGTTTCTATATTTTTTCACTTTGTACATTAATACGGTGTGATTCTTTGGACTCATTGTTAAAAGCCATGTGTACTATGTGTAAGTAGAAATCCTTTCATTATGTTAAATGGTTAACAAATAACTACTTCAAAGCTAGGGTTTTGAATGTTAGAAAGACAATAAGATAACAAATGTCTAAAGTAATACTCATGCAAATTCCATTTAGCACGTCTATAATTAAATATTAGTATCATGTATTAAAAACGGGACACTGTACCACATAAGTACATGGAATTACTATGTATCAACTACAAATAAGAATAAATATTTCTAAAGCATCTACAGAAACATCCATTTTGTTTTAAGGTTTTTTTTTTTAATTTTTATTTAGCGTTTGTTCATCTATCTTTGCTGCTACAAAACCCAGACGCTCCATACATAGAAGGCAAATGCTCTACCATTTCAGTTGACCTTTAGTCCCTGATCTTTAAATACTTATCTAGGCACCAGAGATTGTAGCACACAACTGTAATCTCAGCACTCAGTGGACAGAAGCAAGACGATCACTCAAGTTCTAGACCAGCCAAGACTGGACAGTGAGACTCTAGCTCAACAACCAATCTATGCAGCCACCCCCAAAAAAGTCACCCCAAACTTTGGTACATATATCTGTATTTACCACCTTGTGGCTAAAGTCTTTCTTTGGCATCTATTATTTTATTTAACTCTGTGGAGTAATTCATGTTCTGGGGCATTATGATCATAAAATTAAAGCCACCATCACTTTCATATTAAGATCAGGATTTTAATGTTATGCTGTTACTGATGCATTTGATTAACTGAAAAATAATCCACCTAATTGACTTTTAAGTACTTGTAGCTTTTCCTTCCAGTAGCATTGGAAGGTATGCTGCCACTGAATCAAAAGGAATTCTCACAACTCTTCTGAAATTCATGTCCCATTTAGGAGTGCACCGCCGCCATCAACCACGAGACAGGGAACTAACTACATTAGTGTAGGCAAAGGTGCCAAGGATTTACAGACACAACATTCTTCCCTACAGAGTGAACATAAGCAGAGCACATAAGATACTCCAACGAGTTCTGCATTTAGAACCCAGGGGGTAACTACTGGTAACTCAGAATCCAGCAGGTCACCCTTAGCTAAATTCATGAATAATAAATTCATATTATTAACAATTCTGATATTAAATTGTTTCTGTTTTGCTCATCACAGCTAAACTATTTTGCTAACTTTCAGGGCTGAACTTGAGACTTAAGTTTAATTATCACTACATAGTACCTGTCAAATCAAGGCAGAAAACAAGCATGTTCCCGTGTGATAAGCATTAGCAAAGGGCATGAAGATTTCTGAGCTTCAGCCCAGGGTGTCACTGTAATCTAATTATTGTTCAAAGATCATTCATCTCTGACTCTGCATCAGAGACAAAAATTACTTTATTTGATTAACCAGGAGGACTGAAAAGAGTCTTCCATATATCTTAATATTCAACTCTAATGCATTCATTAGAGAGAAACGGTCTCCTAACCTCAAGTAAATTGTCTCAAATTGGAATGGTCAAAACAAAAGCGTTAATATCCAGAGAGAATTTAGTACATTACATAAGCTCGTGCAATCACCTAAAATTAAAACTAATCACCCTGTGACAGAGGCAGTAATAAAAGTCAAACTTCTGCCTCCTTGTTTTCCAGTGAACAATGAATAATTCATGACTCAGGGAAGGTCTCCATCTCCCTCGCATCTTCCATAAGATTTTACCAATTTCATTATTCAAATTGTTTCCCTTTGGAGTCCGTTAGCCATGCTGGCACTGAAACAATGCTAGACAGCAACCGCTCTGATGTTCCTTGTACACTTCCCAGTGTCGAGCGTGGGCTGACGAAGCCTTCTGGGAAAATGCAAGATCTGTGGGCCTGGCTCTGTGGCCTCAGAGCTTGCCACCCCTCATGAGTCTGGCCTGTTCTCTCTCTGGATCCCCTCACACTATTCCCATAATCAGATCTTTGTTACTTGGAAGGATTTGGTCTTATCTTTTTTTTCCCAGACAACTGCATATAGCAGAACACTTAAATTATTATTCTGTAGCTAAAACTTTCCTTTAATAGTGTTTTTTAATCTCATGATAAATGCCCCCATTGATAGTGTCAGCATATTTATCCATCAATTCATATACATTACATATACATTATATATATGCTACATATATATTACATATATAGTGCATACACATTGCATATATATTACAGTCAATCAGCAAACATTTGCTGAGGTTTCAACTGGGGGTGTGGTGCTAAAGATGGAGGGCAGGGAGAATCACAAACTGCCTCCTGGGAGGAGACAGATGTAGCAGGCAGAATGTAAAGCACCTGTGATGCTCCTCCACACAGACAGGAGATGCCCAGGCTTACAGAGACAGTTACTTCCTGCTTCCTAAGGCTGGGGGAGGGGCATCTGAGGCAAGAGTTAGAAGGCCACCAGAAGGGGAGGATGGACATCTATGAAGGTGGAGAATCAGGGAAAGCAGAGGGCTTCAGGCGAGGGGTTGCACACTCTGGTGTCTCGGGCATCAGACACTGTGTGGATGACGAGATGCAGCTGAGTGCAGGGTAGGAGAAAGCAGAAGACTGACTAGAGAATGAGGGCTCGCCACGCTGAGACCCTGCCTTGAAATAAACAGCTGCATGGACTCCATCAGACATTCCTTCCTTCTCAAGAGAAGTCAGAAATCCGGGCTTCGTGTGGTACCAAAGCGTCTTACCATTAGCAAACAAAATAATTTTCAAATTACTATTCTGTAGATGAAGTAAAAAATATCCACTCTGGAAGAAGAGAAAATTGCAAGAGAAAAATACAATATTTTAGACAGAAGAAGGACAAAAATTGATGCCTTAAAGGATGACTTAGAAAAGCACAACTTGACTGAGTATATTGGTTGGAAAACTGTTGCAGAAATATCAGCAGTCTTAATAAGCAGGACCAAGTCAGCTGGGGTATGGTCTAAAGGCCAACCAGATGTTACAATCTGAACTGGTGAGACGTAAACTAATATTGGGAGAGAAGAAAGTCAAAAGAGCCAGATGTGCCTCCAACTGGAATTAGTCGAAGTTAAGAGGAAAAGGGATGTTTGGGAAGCAAGATGAGTTTTGAGTTTGACAGGTTATGCTGTCAAAATGGCATGCTATCATGCATTCTTCCATTTTACTGAAGTTTCAGGGCATAGTTAAGAGATGTCTGTCAATGCTCACTGTATTGAAGACACAGTTTGAAGAGTACCTCATGGGGATAGATTATGAGAAAGGGAAGGGAAGGGAAAGGAAGGGAAGGGAGGGAAGGGGAGGGGAGGGGAGGGGAGGGGAGGGGACTCTTGAGAGGAAGGGAGGCGAAGGGAGGGGAGGGGAGGGGACTCTTGAGAGGAAGGGAGGCGAAGGGAGGGGAGGGGAGGGGAGGGGACTCGAGAGGAAGGGAGGCGAAGGGAGGCGAGGGAAGGGAAGGGAAGGGAAAGGAAGGGAAGGCCCAAGGAGAGGAGGGAAGGCAAGTACAGGCTCAAGATAAACATCTATGAGAAGAGAACTAAAAAGTAGAGTCTAAGAATGGTTCTGATGCTAAGGTCTTGTGCCCCAATTGGTAATTAGTCTATCAGATGCCATGGGCCAATTACTGGGCAGAAGGATAGGTGGGACTTCTGGGGCAGCAGGAAGCTGGCAGACACAGGAGAGGGAGGAAAGGAGGTTTTTGCCATGCTTCTGAGGGAGAAAAGCCAACCAGCCAGGTGAGATCTCCGGCAGAGCAACCACTGGAAGCTTCTACAGGCCGGAGGTTGGGGATGCTGAGCGGGATTGAAGGAGGCTGAGCAACTGACGCTGAGTGCAGATTTAGGGTGCTGAGTGCAGATCTAGGGTGCTGAGTGCAGATCTAGGGTGCTGAGTGCAGATCTAGGGTGCTGAGTGCAGATCTAGGGTGCTGAGCTGGGAGTTCTGGGAAGGGCACGCTAGCTGAGGGAGACTGGAGGCTCCCAGCCGTTGAGACAAGAAAGCAAGTTGGAATTTAGCAACTGTGTGTGCCTGTGTTTTTCATCCGTGGCTCCAACATTCTCTGCGTGGGGGCTGGTAGCTCGATCCATGATCCATTCCCGGAGCTTATCGGTATAGCAAAAGCTACACACAACAGTAAAGGAGGTCCTAAAATAGGAAGAGAGCAAACACCCAAAGATTAAAAAATAATAATAATTCCAGAGAAATGGTTATTGCAGAAATGCGAGGTACAGAAAACTAGCAAAGCAAGCGTGTAGTAGTGAGGGCCAGGCACTGAGGACTTTACTGAAGATTTTACAAAATCAAATTGTGGTCAAAGGAATACGGCGATTGAAGGAACATAACTGCTATTTGCAAGGAACACTTCAGCGCTGGTGAAAGCTTGTGAGCAGCTGTTGGGTGTAAGTCAGTCGAGAAGAAGATGTAAGGTGTATATATAACAAGAATAAGCAAAGGTATGGGGTTAGCTCTGGGCTAGCTGATGGACGTCATGGCTGTCTTGGAGTAGCTTGGGTGAAACCGGAGTTGAAATCAGAAGTAACAGGCACAAGGAAAATGGTTATTAGGTCATCAAGTGATGGAGAAAGACAGCTAACTGGGAGCAGCATGATTAATTGTAACGGGAATTAATTAAAAAGAAGCGGCCCCGTCCATTCCCGCAAGTGACCTGGGCCTTAATGTTGTGAGACCCGCCAAGATATTTGCAGCTGCTCTGCTAACTGTCTGTTGGGAAGACCAGACCATTGCGGACTCTTAGAGCGGTTTTATGCCACTCTCTGGCTCACCTCCACCTAGCGCCACGCTACCCACGAGCCACCTCACTGCCTCAATGTCATTGGATAGGAAATATCTTGCAACAATTAATTCCTGGCATCACAAAAGATCAGTGTGTACTGGGGGCTATGAATGTATGTGTGCCCAGGTGTGTGACTGTCCTCCCTGGTCATTACCATGAAAACCACAGTCCAGAAGAGATAAGGCATGCCAGGAATCTGCCAGGAGGAGGTAAAGATGGGAAGTATACAGCCAAGGATAGGGTGCTGGGGAATAAGGGAGCCCAAGCGTTAGAATGTTCTGATTTTAGAATAGGATTCAAGCCTCTGTGTTCCAGAGTTGGGGTGTCTAAATGGGAGAAAGCAGAAATCCTTAGAGCCAAGGACAGTATGAATCGTAGTGTGATAATAGAGAAAAAGTCTGATATGCAGCATTGTTAGAGCTTGATTATGACATATGCCAGAGACTCGTGTATTGAGTACTTAGTTCTAGCTGGTAGCATTTTTTTAGGAGGGGGGCTATAAATTGGGAGATATAGGGTCCGTAAGGAAGAAGTGGGTTGCTAAGGATATACCATTGAAGGCTATTCTGGTCCCTTCCCCACTCTCTGTTTCTGGTCTGTTACGATGTAAGAAGCATCCTCTTTCACACAGTTCCTTGACCGTGATGATCTGCCCAAGTACACAGAAACATGTAACAGTGAAGTGAACCCTCTGAAACAATGAGCCAAACCCTTTTCCCCTTTAGCTTGTTATGACAAATGTTTTGGTCACCTGTGATGCAGAAGTAGTAAGATGTAAAGAAAAATGCAAGCCCTCAAAGAACTTCACAGCTGGCCACTTTGTATCTAGTGCACACTGACTAATGAGTCAGACCCAGTATGAACTGAAGGAACATACAGTGCTGCTTAAAACAAAGCTACTAAGTAACATATAGACAGTCGTGGATATGACACACCTGGCTACACTGGACACACAATGTTCAGAGATTTCACAGAGGAATTAAGGGGTTTCTGGGGTGTTAAGAGGATAAACAACTAAAAGTAGATAATGAAGACTTTAGATGCAAGTGAAGATTGCAAGCACTGAATATACAAAATTGGACAATGTTATCCCCTTCCAGCATCTCTTGCTGCCTGAAATCTAGGTGTTCCCTCCATAAGCAGCTCTGCACCCACTCACCACAGCTCTTGGCCTTAAATACCACTTTTCCTTTGTCCTTGAACCTCTGGGAATACTCTCTCAGCTTCCCACATGCTGTGCTTACAGGTGTAGCCAGCTCACCTGGTTACATATTTTTAAAGAGTCACCAAAAGCAGCAAGGTACCCAAGCTGGCTGGCAGCATAGCCTTATGCAAATGGATGTTTTCTCAGAAGGCATATAGATGTTCTCTGAGAGCGCTCTGGTGAATACCTGCCCACCCTGAAAACTGCTATTGTAATAAAATTTTGTCTTCTTGGTAATGGGTGAGGCATAATGCTGCAGAAACAAAGAACAAATAGATAATTCCAGGAGTATGGAAGACGTGCACACAGACCATCTGAATGCTGTAGTTATACTGTAGCAGACACCCAAAGAACAGAAGGATCCCCAAAGATGCTTGCAAGTATGCTAAGTTTAAAATAGGATTTTTTTTCTTTCAAGTTTCCCTTTTATATAACATTTTCCTTTCAAACTTGAAAATCTCAGAGAACCTGTGAAGTTACATATCATGTATGAGAAAGCAGTAGTAAATGGACGAGAACTGCTAGCAATATCTTTCTGTAAACTTCCAAGGAGACTAGATCTATGTACTGCCATTTGACTTGACGAATTTTTAATAAAACGCAGCAAATACTAATCATTTGTCCTTTTGAGTCACGAAATGTAAGTGTTTAGATGCAACCAGTGCGTCACTGGTAGGAGCTTCACCTACTTCATATTCAGACTCGGCACTGAAACGTGGATGGAGCTAGGGTCCAGATGCAGATGGCCCCCGGGAACCAGACCTGTGGTTATCCACATCCAGGTACTATCGCTTGCTGTTCATACATCTGCAGCTGAGAAAACACGCTTCTGCCGACGAGAAGCTTTTCATACGTTAGGCATGCCATCTTTATGTGGTTAGTCAGATCCGTAATAATGCATCTTTATGATAAGCTTGGGAAAGGTGTAGGAGTGCCGGAGATGAAACCATAGCAGGCAGCTGCTCTTCCTCCTTTGGTAGGCTGCTAAGAGAAAGAATGTTCCAGGTCAACATAAAATTGAACACAAAATCATCTTCCATTTCTGAGAGAGTATTTGGAAATAAATAAGTAAGTGTGGCGTGCCACGCACTGACCCTGCATTTATAGGACGGTGAGCTCCTCACTAACTCCTTTCAGAGCACTGGAGCCATTTTCTCCCTTGCCACCGAAGCTAGGAGATCACAGAGTGATGTGCATAGTAGCACAGTGGATGAAATCTATATTTAAAGGAGACATTTCCTTAGCATGGAGCTAATTTAAGGACGCTGAAGTGAGAAGCGGCTGAGGGTCACACCATCCTGTTTTAACCAAACCACTCAAGTACCCTTGACTCCTGTGCCAGAGTCTGAGTTATTAGTGGAGACGCTGCTGCCACAGCTCATTAATGACACACAGTTTATTTTTAGGAGGGATTTTATTAATCTCTAAACATTTTAAACAGGTTGTGAAATTAAACACACGTGCACACGGGGAGGGGCAGTTGAAATTTGGCTCAAGGAAACCCAAGGGATTTCTGTAATTCATTAGGACGAGAGTGAAATCACTTTCATCTGGAATGCACACATCCACAGTGAGTTTGCAATTATAATACTTTTCAGAGCAAAAAATACACTGAAATAGAGCCCTTTTAACAAAGCATAAAAACGTACAGGGATGGGAATAAGAGAATTATAAAAGCATGTTCTTCCAAAGCTGGACATCAAAAGGGTCCCGGTTAAAGAGCTGTATTGTCACATCTCTGAACAGAATCTCCAAGACAAGGTGAATTTGCCTGAAAATGAAATTACTTAAACCATTTAATATTTAGACGGGGACGTGTTATATTGAGTCCTATACATGTAACCAAGAACCGTATACGCACATTGATGATTGATTAATTATGCCCTCTGTCCACTCCAATATACACATAAAGCGGATGAGGCAGTATAAAGGGGTTTGATAATATTATTTTTCCATAGATTGAGGAAAGAGAGATGTGCTTCCTCAGGGCAGATAAGAGTGTGCTTAGAGACCCTGAAGATCTGCACTCTGGAATACAGAAGACCAAGTGCTAGCTTTTGGTCAGTTTTCCAGTACTCCGGGAAGAGTATGTGGTAGTATGCATTAGAATGGAAAGAGATTTACACAGTCTAGATCTTTGAGTCATAGAAACAATTATACGTGAAACTACCTAGAAGCCTGAAGACCATCAAGAGTGCTTGGAAAACATGTCTTTTGAACTCAGGAGTTTCAAAAGACTTCATTTGGGCAAAAGTGGGCAAGATAGAATCAAGTTCCAGTGACAACACCTGTCTTAGCCACTGCTCTGTTGTTAGAAAGAGACTGTGACCAAGGCAGCTGAAAAAAGACAGCTTTTAATTGGGACTTGCTTTCCGTTTCGGAGGGTGAGTTAATGGCCGCTGTGGTCGGGAGCACAGCAGCAGGCAGGTGTGGCAATGGAACAGGAGCTGAGAGCTCAATCTTACCCAAATATTGGAGAAGAAACAGGCCTGTGATTGGCTCTTTAAACCTCTAAGGTCACCCACTAGTGACGTATCTTTTCTAATAAGCCCAAACCTCCTAATCATTCCTCAAACTGTTCTACCAACTAGGGACCAAGCACTCAAATATATCAGTTTACAGGGTCCATTGTCATCAAACCACCAAAAGCCAATGATTATCTTCAGTTGGCTAAGAAGTGAAGGGGAACGGTTCCAATATAAAATACAGAACTTTTCAAATTTTTTCTACTGTCATTTACTTCCCATGGGCAGGTCATAAGCAAGCAAGAATAAATCACACATAAGTTCAAATTCCATGGAAATTTGATTTCGTTGTTAAAGTACCACCCAAAGGTCATTCTCATGCAGACACACTTGAAATGCAATCAGAAGAAAACATCAGCCTTGGATTGCGTAGGAGAACAAAGTCTCAGCCTTTGCACTAAGGTCACCCACCCGGCCTTAGGAAACTGCTCATTCAGACACTGCTTCCACCTATATTTGTTCAAAAGCAAATCCAATCTCTCTCCACTGTGCATGACAAGCAAGAAATTAAAAGGGTAGCTTCTAAACTCACTCTACCAGCTACACTATGCAGTAGCAAACAGTCTGACATTAACCAAGGAGGCAGAAAACCATTAAAACACCATCAATTGAGAGATGTGCACAGCTACTTACTTTAAGCTGAGATTAACTACCTTAATGCAAAACAACCTTTATTAAATTACTTAATATTTTATTTGGATCCTCCAATGATTTCCTTATATCAGAAACCAACATTGTGTAATACTACTGAGAAGAGAATAGCTTTAAACTTTACCAGAAATTGTAACTTTAATTTTATTTTCAAAATCTATTTTTAATGATGGTTCTTAAAAGTTTTAACCTTCATTTTAATCCACCACCCATCAGAGAAAGTTGGAAAGAAAGGATGGGGCAGGGAGTGGACCTGCTTAGAAAGGTTCTTTGGAACCTTAAGCAACTCCCATCTGTGTTGTCTGGAAATCAGCAGTTCAGTTCACAGGTTAGCAGGCAGCAGCAGTTTGAGCCACTCACAAACATCTCACAGATACAGCAGCAGTCCAGCTCAATAGAGTGAGTTAGCAACAGCCGTGGCACGACCTAGCAGAGACAGCCAGACCTCAGCCTCTGCTTGAGTCAGCAAGAGGGACTAGGAGGGGCACCAGAAGTTCTTGGCTGTGTCTTGCTCAGTGAAGTGAAAACCCACAAGCGTTGCACAGCTAGCTCTCTAAGCAAGGCAAGCTCAGCACATCACTGTGCATTGAGTCCTATTTAAACCTTCCAAACATCACATGTCCTCCACACGTCTTGCCTCAGTACGTTCATCTGTCTCAGCTGACATCACTCTGCCAATCAGCTCGAGCAGGAAACTGCAGTAATCCGTGGCACACTATTAGAAGTTTTATGGTGCATTTCTCTCTATGGAGTCCAGACAAACACAGCTCCACTATGCAATGTAAGGGGGTCCAATACCTGTGTGTCATTAGCAAAGAATCCCTCATCGAGTGTCCTTTCGTGTGCTTGCTTTAGCAGAACATCCTTTCACCTGTGTCTGCTTCAGCTAAATGTTCCTTCACGTGTTTGCCCCAGCATAACACCATCCAAACAGCCCTCCAAAGAACCTTACGTTTCCACTTCAAGAAATGCCGATTTTTTTTTTCTGATTTTCCTCACAAAGCTCAGATTCCATCCCTCCTCTTAGTTCTCTAGTGCAACAAGAGGTTATGCTTACATACAACACACATTATACTTGCTTCAAAATAGTCAACCGAAAGGTATTGTACAACTAATAAAGTCCTCCTTATACTATAAACACATCTTTGCAGAGGTCGTAATGTTTAAAGGTTTAAGAAAATGTCTTCTTTAACAGGAAGACTTCTCACTGATTGTATATCTTACAAACTGGTCCAAGTAAGCATATAAACATGGGAATTGCTTCACAATCCTGATGGAGTAGTTGCATTCTGTTGCCTCTCTGGATTAATCATTAAGCCACAAGTACAGACGGTATAATGGTCTTATCAAGTACTGCTCATACACTGAGCCACCAGATCTGTGTCCACATGTGGCTGGGGAAGCAGATGAGAACAGTACCATTCTGTGACGCTTCTGGGACCTGAGACCAAATGCTTTTTTGTCCAAAGCTGACAAGGGATAAAATCATGATGCATTTCAAGTACTTATTCACAGGCAGCATGGAAGACTTGTTTCCTAAACTAACCTGTTCAGTTTTTGATCTAAGCCCTTTAGGCAAGACTACTAGTATTCCCATTCTAAATCTGAGGTGACTGTGGCTGAAAAACTAAGTAGTTGATCATAGACACAAAAGTAGAAGGCAGAGAGAGTGCTGCCGAGATGATGTAATTCTAGACTTCCCTAACCACTGCTCTCTGTCTGTAGTCCTCCATACTGCATTATAAAAGGCTTTTGTTGTTGTTGCTGCTGCTGCTGCTGTTCTTATTGCTGCTGTTCTTGTTGCTGTTGCCATTGCTGTTGCTGCTACTATAGTTGTTGCCATTGTTGCTGTGGTTGTTGCTATTGTTGTTGCTATTTTGTTGTTGTTGCTATTATTGTTGTTGCTGTTGCTATTGTTGGCTGTTGTTGCTATTGTTGCTGTGATTGTTGCTATTGCTATCATTGTTGCTGCTGTTGCTACTGTAGCTGCTGCTGTTGCTTGTGTTGTTGTTGCTGTGGTTGTTGTTATTACTGTTGTTGCTGTTGTAATGGTGAAAAGAAAGTCAAGTAATTTAAAGTAGTTCAAACTGTTGATAGCCTCTGGCTTCTCATAAAGCTAGATTTATATGCCCAAATAATATACTTTTCTTAATCAGAATAGTTATGAGCAGTCTAGACTTAACTCTTGGGAGCTTCCTTTTCCCAGAAGTTCTAGCAAAAAGACTGATGTTCATAGTTGCGATTAGCCAGTTTTGAACTGGCCTCTATAGCTAGAATCATAGACCATGATGGTTGCTTTTTGTCAACTTGACACAAACATACACATACATGGGAAGAGAGAATCTTGAGAAAATGCCAACACAAAATTAACTTCGGTAAATCTGCTAGATATTTTATTGATTAATGGTTGATGTGGAAGGGCTCAGCTCGCTATGGGTGGAGCCACCCCAGGCAGACAACCTTGGGTTATATAAGAAAGAAGGCTGAAAAAGCTTGGGAAGCAAGGCAGTGCTCCTCCACAGCCTCTGCTTCAGGTCCTGTCATTGTTCCTGACTTGAGTTTCTGGCCTGACTTAATTCAACTGTAGCCTGTAATGTAGAAGTATAACATGAAGTAAACCTTTTATTTAGCACCAAGTTGCTTTTAGTCATGTTGTTTTAAACAGTGATAGATATCCTAACTAAGAGAAGGACATGTATGACTCCCAACTGTTGTGTGCCAACTATTAGCATCAGAACATAATCCAGCCCCTAGTTCCTGCCACACACCTAAGCATAGATATGAATGAGTCAGCGGTTCCCTGAAGAGGTAGACTTGATACCATTCTAGGGGAATGGATGCTAACCAGACATGAACTACAGATGTCCATTATATCCACTTTGTCATACTAGAAGAGTAAACTGTGATCTTGTCATATAATTGAAATGTTTTAGTTTCTGCATCAAAAAGTTTTCCGATGATGAATTGACCTGTGTTAAGTCAAGAATCAGTCTGTGGTGTCTGAATGAGAATGGTCTCCACAGGATCACATGTTTGAATACTTGGTCCCCAGTTGATAGAACTGTTTGGGAAAGATTAGGTGTGACCTTGTTGGAGGAGATGTGTTTCTGGGGAGTGGGCTTTGAGGTTGTAAAGAGCCCAGCCCATCTCTCTCTCTCTCTCTCTCTCTCTCTCTCTCTCTCCCCCTACTTCATGGTTGTGGATCATGATATAAGCTCTAGCATACCTGTTGCCTGCCTGTTGCCATGACCCCTAACATGGTGGACACAGTGATCACAGGCTCACACTCTGAAACTGTGAGCTCCTTATATATGCTTTCTTCTATGAGTTGCTTTGGTCATGGTATCTTATCACACAAGTAGAAAAGTAACTAAAACATCACTAAAGATAATTAATGAGGTCTCCTTGGAAAGATACAAGGCATGCATGCATCAGATTTGTCCCTGAGTAAATAAACGGAAAGCAATACTACTGTTACAGGCAGCAATATCTTACCATGTCACGGGTTTTATGGAGATAAGACATGAGGGAGCTTCAGTACTCTCCTGCAGAGACTTATGCTGACGTGACCCAATTTCTCATGAAACATGGGCTTTCGTTCATTGAAAGTTTAGCTGGGTATGTAACTCAGTTGGTACCGCATTTGCCTGTCATGCACAAAGCCCTGATTTCCTTTCCCAGCACCACATAACACTGGGCAAGGTGGCATAACTGTAATCAAGCTCTCAAGTTTGAGGCCAGCCTAGGCTACAAGACCCCTGTAGCCTATGGAAAGGGAAGGAGTTGACTACCAAGTTCAGACTGTTCTGTAAGTCAATGAGAAGTTGGAGCTGTTTTCCCATTGAAGACCTATTATGAAGATATCCAGGTTCCAAAGCTAGCCCAGGAATATCTGTGATGTAATTTGAATATTCTCAGCATAGTGCTTAGGACATTATAGGATAACAGATTAAAGTTGTTACTATTTTATAAGTATGAACAAAATAATCATAATCATTTTTCAATAAAAGTTAAGGTGTCAGGCACTTAGAAAACTGAGAGGAATACTTAGTAAGATACTATGAAAAATTTTGTCCCTTATTTCACTTCAAAGAAGATATTTAATATAATTCAGCTTGGAATTTTTTCTTTTCTTTTCTTTTTTTAACATTATTTGTTTGTTTGTTTGTTTGTCTGTTTAATGTGAGTACCCTGTTGCTCTCTTCAGAGATACCAGAAGAAGGTGTCAGATCCTGTTACAGAGGGTTGAGAGCTACCATGTGGTTGCTGGGAATTGAACTCAGGACCTTTGGAAGAGCAGTCAGTGCTCTTTAACTGCTGACTCATCTCTGCAGCCCCTGGAAAAAATTTTTCTTAATACCAAGGAAAACAAGTAAGGAATTATTTGAATATCCTTTATAACAGAATATTTTATTAAAACTTTAATTAGTGAATTCATGTACTGTGGTTATAACTATATCCATGCAAATGGAAATAGTATTTAATGAATTTCTTTTGACTTAGTAGAATTTCTTGGACTTTCTCTTTGCACATGCACATCCAATGCAATCCAATCACCAGGCGAGGAGGCTACTAGCAGTACCAGGACCGGAACTGCAGCTGGGAACACAGCTGAGCTGGCGTCTTCATTACCCACACCCTCCACCTGCAGTTTCCATGTGCCTGAGAGCTGTTTGGAAGACGAAGTATCATCCGGGATTACTAATACAGATTCTCTTTAGACACCAGTGACAAGCTCTTTCAGTGACTTGCATAAGTTCTCAATAACATTACCTTCACTTAAGAATTAATTCCAGCCTGGTCTACAGAGTGAGTTCCAGGACAGCCAGAGCTATACAGAGAAACCCTGTCTCAAAAAAAAAAAAAAAAAAAACAAATCCAAAAAACAAAAACAAAAAAAGAATTAATTTCAATGATCTCTTATGGGATGATTTGATGCTGATTCTACTTTTAATTATATAAGTGCTGGAGATGAGATATCTGGCTGCTATGATTTATATGATCACTGGTAAATTTAGGAGGAACTTTTTATTAGGTTTATTTTATGGTTGGAGGGGTATTTCATGGCTGAGACCTGTATTTACCTAATTTTTACCCCTTCTATCCTTCTGCAATTCTTCCCATGCCCTCTCTTCACTCTCCTCTTAACCCATGACCTCTTGTTTTAATTATTGTTACACTCATGCATGTGTGTGCGCGCGCGCACACACACACACACGCGCACGCCCACACACACAGACACACACACAATGCAGACACACACACAAAGTGGGGGTGGGGAGGAAGAAAGGAAGGAAAAGAAAAAGAGAAAAGGAAAGAAAAAAGAAAGAAGTAAGAAATGAAAAGAACAGAATAAAAAAACAATGTCAATACTAACAATTACTACTATCTCAATAGAGTTTGAGCTTCTGCGTTCTAAGTATTTGCTACATGATATATCAAAAGGGACAAAAGGGACGAAATGGGACATATACAATGTATGTGAGCATATGTTTATGAATAACAGTCGGGACTAGATAACCTCTCAGAGATTTCGTCCTTAGTCAACAATAACTCCTCTCCTCTTGACAGCCATTGGCACAGCTCTTTGTCTGTGGTGGGGCCCTGTGGAATTTCTTGGGTGGTTTTTAAAATCAAATGTATGCTTAGGAAATAAATAGCTGCTGTGGTGGTGTGTGACATTACTCCTAGCAGAAACAGGCAGACCTCTGTGACTTTGAAGTCAGCCTGGTATACATAGTGAAACCTGAGACATCGAAGGCTATAGAGAGAGACCCTGTCTCAAAGTGGGGGTGGGGAGGAAGAAAGGAAGGAAAAGAAAAAGAGAAAAGGAAAGAAAAAAGAAAGAAGTAAGAAATGAAAAGAACAGAATAAAAAAACAATGTCAATACTAACAATTACTACTATCTCAATAGAGTTTGAGCTTCTGCGTTCTAAGTATTTGCTACATGATATATCAAAAGGGACGAAATGGGACATATACGTTGACTGAAATTCTTTCATTCAATCAACAAACTCATTACTGAGCACCTAGTACGTGGCATGTGTCATGTATTTTTATAGATCAAGGAAGACAGAAGAAAACAATACAAAGCCCCATTTATTTTCATGGAATTTATATTATGCTTGGTTATTATGCACAGGAACGCATCAGATATTTTCATTATTTTAATATGGGGGTAATAGAGATACACTGAGGAGAAGGGGATAGTGATCAGGGAAGAACTTCTAGAAAAAAAAATGAGAGCTGAAAAGAGACTTGAATGAGAAATCGAGCCACACAAACCCAGAGGTGCTGGGAAGCCAAGATCCTGGGGCAGAGAAGATGTAACTGTGTTCAAGAAAGAAAAAGCAGCGTCGTGGTGTCTACAACAAAGCGGCTGAGAGGAGTGGGAGGGGCAGGCAGACGGTGTGGGACCCCAGAGGCGGCTAAGGCATCTTAGGGGACGCCAGAGGCGGCTAAGGCATCTTAGGTTTCAGGCATGAGGAGAAGCGGGATGTTGGGAACCAGAAGCCATGTTAAGCAACGCCCCAGGAAGCGCCAGAGCAGCCGTTCTCAGCCTGTGGGTCCCCGCCCTTCGCAGGGCTTGAATATCCAATACTTACATTATGATCCATACCATGAGCAAAAATACAGTTATGAAGTAGCTACGAAATAATGTTATGGTTGGGGGTCGCCACACCATCGCGGTTGTATTAAAGGTTCAGAGCGTTGGAAAGGGGGAGAACCGCTGTCCTACAGAGACCGGCGAGCAGTTAACAAGAGTTGAGTGTCAGCGTCACTGCCATCTTGACTCTCCACTGCCGGGTTTAAAATATGAAAAATAAAAGTCGTTTCCGTGCAAATGGTGTGTTAAGAACAACACATACACACACACACACACACACACACACACACACAATCAGCTGTCTTTCCAGAGTGTTTCCAACTTAACTCAAAATAAAATATCTGTTTGGGCGGGGGGACTGTGGAAGAGGGTGACCAGGAGGAGGGCAGTGGACAGTATGGACAGTGAATAAGTAAAATAAATAAGTAAATAAATAAAAATTAAAAGCCCGTTTCTATTATAGTTGTAGGGGAACTGTCTATGCAAGCGGCCATCTCACAGAGGCTCTTTGTGGATGGTACATTAGAGTATAAAGGCTCAGAATATTCTGGAACATGTCTCCCATCTTGCCTCCTGTCTCCTTCCCCTGTTGACAGCCTGACTCCTGGATGCTGTTAGAAAGTAAAGCCCAACTGAACCACAAGCACCCAGCATCTTCTTCCACAGGAGAACACTGCCATCTGGAGGCTTCCAGAATAAACAGATAAAATTAAATTATTACATGAAGCAGAGTGGATCCAGGCAGGGCCCCAGACCCACATCTGTTCATTTCTATATACAACACCTTTCCTCTCGAGAAAAATCATACAGCCATTAACTTAAAAGAAATAGGAAGGCATCTGACCACTCTTGCCTTGCTGCTCTGACAGGCCTGCTACATTAAATGTAACCCCCAGACGGTCAGATTTATAAACCTTATTATTTTGTGATCTGTCTGTTCATTACCAGTGTAAAGAGGATGTCATTTTTCCACTACTACTGTGCCAGGTCCAAGTCCCCTTACCGATGGCAAATCTTCTCCATTTCCTCTCTGGGTATTGACCAATCCAGGCTCTTTCTTTGCTCAACTATGATTAATTATATTTTTCTAAAAAAATCAATTTTTATCATTTCAAATATATTTACATAGTTATATGTAATATTCTATACAATTTTACTCTTTTGTCTACATTCATGTATAATTTTTAATCTTCTGTATTATATCATTACTTCTCTTTTACATAAGATTTGCTGTTTGATGCTGCACTGTTAGGATTGAATTCAGCAAGCCTCACACCCATTAGGCAAGGGCTGTACCACTGGCTACACATCCTGTCCTATCACGGGGTTTGGAGTGCACGCTACTCTGGGAGATAACATTGTAAGCTATTGTGTTGACAGACACAAGACTCAGGAGTATGGTTTAGAGGTCAGCTTCAATATCTCTAATTAGCGGTGACATAAAGACAGGATCACTTAAATGTCAATAATTGAAAATCTTCTGTAAAGGACTGGAGAGATGGCTCAGTGTTTAAGAGCACTGACTTTTCTTCCAAAGGTCCTGAGTTGAATTCTTAGCAACCACATGGTGGCTCACAACCATCTGTAATGGGATCTGATGCCCTCTAATGGTGTATCTGAAGTCAGTTACAGTGTACTCACATACATTAAATAAATAGTATTTTTTTTTTAAAAAATTCTTCTGTAAAGACCTATGTTTTGGGGACTGGAGAGATAGCTTAGCGGTTAAGAGCACTGACTGCTCTTCCAAAGGTCCTGAGTTCAAATCCCAGCAACCACATGGTGGCTCACAACCATCCATAATGAAATCTGATGCCTTCTTCTGGGGTGTCTGAAGACAGCTACAGTGGATTTACATAATTACATAATACATAATTACATAATAATAAATCTTAAAATAAATAAGTAAAGACCTATGTTTTGAGGCAGCTGAACAAAATCCAAGAGCAAATTACGAAAGCCAAATTTTAAAAAGTAGTTTTTGTATGGCTTAAAGAAAGCATAACACAAAATGGACACCGAATTAAAATAATGACCAAACTGGCTACATTCAAGAGAAAAACTGTGAAACAAAAGTACCATAGGTAGGTAAGACGTTTCTGAGAAATATGATAATTGTAGACCAAGTCCCTTAATATGTGTGCTAGTTAGACTGTGTCAACTTGATGCAAATTAAAGTCACCCAGGAACCAGATTGGTTTGTAGGCATGTTACCTTGATTGTTGATTGGTGTGGGAGGGCCCAGCGACTGCAGCCAGTGCCCTCCTGGAGCCGCTGGTCTTGGTTGTACAAGATGAGCAAGCCATGGAGAAGACGCCAGTAAGCTGTGGTCCTCCATCCCCCACAGCGTCTGTAAGTTCCTGCCTCCAGGAACCTTTCTTCCCCCAGGATGGTTTGATCAGTGTTTCATCACAGCAAGAGAGCATGAGCTGGGACACACCTGAAACATTTACTCTGTGAACGACTGTGGTATGATTATGTATAGTCCTCATATAGGGCCATTTTACTTTATTCTGAAGTAAAAATCTCAAACACTAAGGAGGAGGAAGAGATGGATGAGAAGAAGAAAAAGTAACTAAATGATTAAAAGTGTATAATGAAATGAGGAGACGTTTATCAAGGAAGTGGTAAGACTAGTGCCGTGAACAACTGTCAGCGCTGCTGTCTGCTACAGAAACGCAAGTAAACAGCAGTGTGCTCATCACAAGACTCCCACAACAGCTACAGAGAGAGTGACGGCAGTACCCGGCAGTACCCAGCACGGGGAGATGATGCACCAAGCATGGATTCCTAGGAAGGGTGTAAAATGGCACAACAACTTCCGTAAATAGTTTGGCGGTTTCTTCAGACGCCAAACATGTATCTGCCACATATGACCCAACTGTCACACTTTGGGACTCTTTTCCCTAGAAAAATGAAATTTGATACTTACACAAAAACCTGGATAGAATATCCACAGCCATTTTGCTTTCAACACCAAAAGAAAAGGCAATTGAATATCCTTCAACAGATGAATGGTCAACCATACACCAGTGTACTACCAGTAAGCAATTAAAAAAAAAAAAACCAAAACCAAACCTATACAGCAGTCGGTCAAGATGGATCACGAGCTAATTACACTCAGTCAAAAGCCAGCCTCAAATGGCTGTACAGCCGCATGCACACACCACTCTTAAAACGACACAGTCGTAGAAATGTAGAGCAGACTGATGTTTTGCTAGGTGACAGGTGACAGATCTAGGTAGCAGGGCCAGGGCAGATGCAAAAACAAACTTGGTCGAAGAAATAAAATCGTTTATACAAATCCACACATGGAACAAAATCATATAGAATTTTACATGTAGGTGTGTTGCTATATTTTTCCAACCCAATTACACGGTAAAAGAAATCTCAGCCGGGTGGTGGTGGCACACGCCTGCAATCCCAGCACTCTGGGAGGCAGAGGCAGGAGGATTTCTGAGTTCGAGGCCAGCCTGGTCTACAACGTGAGTTCCAGGACAGCCAGGGCTATACAGAGAAACACTGTCTCGAAAAAACCAAATCCAAGAAAAACAAAAAACAAAAAACAAACAAAAAAAAGAAATCTCAATCAATAACAATATAAGCTACAAGCCTAGAATGGGCAGGTCTCCCACTACACTACTCTATTCCCATCTATGTTATCCCATATAACTTACGGTTTCTCCAGGTCATGAGCTTCTCGCTATCCTCCGTAGCTCCTCCCCCTTCCTGTCAGTCATTTTCTCCTCCCCCAAATTCTCAGCCCCTCCCACTTCCCCACTTCCCCTGCCCAATCATTGGCTCTAGCCTTTATTTGAAAAGTTAAGGTGGGGAAAAGGTTCACAAGGCAATTCCTTGTCTGCAACACCTCCCAGGAGTGGAATTACAAGCCCAGGGCTATCCACAACAGGTGGATAAAAATTAGACAAACTATGCAACTTGTTACTATTGGAGAAACTGGATAAGTCTGTACTGGACTCTGAGTATTCCTCAATTTCCTATAAGTCAATAGTTTAGTCATTTTAGGTTAATGAGGAAACATGTTATGGCCTTCAAATAGAGATTTAGATATTTTTGATGTCTTAGGGGTACTATTGCTGTGATCAAGCACCATGATCAAAGCAACTTGGAAAGAAACGTGTTTATTTGGCTTACATTTACACATCACTGTTCATCATAGAAGGAAGCCAGGACAGAAACTCAAGCCAGACAGGAACCTGAAGGCAGGAGCTGATACAGGGGCAATGGAGGAGTGTTGATTACTGGTGTGCTCATCATGGCTTGTTGGGCCTGCGTTCTTATAGAACCCAGGACTACCAGCCCAAGGATGGCACCATCCACTATGGGCTGAGCCCTTTCCCATCAATTCCTAATTAAGAAATGCCCTACAGCCAGATCCCTATGCAGGCATTTTCTCAACTGAAGCTCCCACCTTTTAGATAACTGCAGCCTATGCCAAGCTGTCACAAAACCAGCCAGCACAACTGACCCCTTGTCAACTTGACACACATATACATCGTCTTTAAACCAAACCCTTCTTTTTTTACTTCCTCAAGATCACACATTAATATAAACATCCCAAAGTTTAAAAAACTCACAGTCCTTAAAAATTCAAATACTTTTTTTTAAAGGGCAAAGTCTTTTAAAATTCAAAGTCTCTCAATTGTGGGCTCATGTAAAAGCAAAATTAAATACTTTTCTACTTCAAAGGGGGATAACCATGGCACAGTCACAATCTAAATAAAACAAAAACCGTACTCTGACAGTATGGATATCACAACATCTGATGTATGGGATTCACTCACCATCCTTCAAATGGCTTAGGTCACTCCTCTGTCTCTGCCCTCTGAACCGTACAGAACTTGTCTTCTAGGCTTCAGCTGACTATGACCACTATATCTACTATGACTATTGTTCTTGATGGTCATCCCGTGATACTGACATCTCCAAAATGTTGGGGTCCCTGATATGCAACTGGGCTGCACGTTTACTAATAGCCTCTTCTGTGCTCTCTTCCGGGACTCCAGCCCTGCCACACAATGCCAAGCCTCAGCTGCTCTCCATGACCCCTTCATGCCTTCAAAACCAGTACCACATGTATGATTCTTATACTACCAAGTTTGGCTGCCAGTGCAAGGCCATGTCTGGAACACAGCTTCTGTGTGCTGAGCCTGAGGAAACATGTCCCAGAAGACTTCACCTCACTGATGATGTGACAAGCCTCAGCTGCTCTCCATGACCCCTTTGTGTCTTCAAACAAGTTCCACCTGGGTGACTCTTAAACTACCAAGTGTGGCTGCCAGCACATGACTGCTTCTGGAACACAGTTTCTTTGTGCTGAGCCTGAGGAAATATTTCCCAGAAGGCTTCACTCCAATAATGCTAGTCTCCTTCACAATCACAACTGAATCTCTACCCCCCAACAGTGCAGCACCTATTTCCCAACAAAGCAAAGGTTTTACTCTAGTGTTTCAGGCCTCTTGCTAATCACAGCTGACTTATCAGCTCTGGCTGACCACAGATTCTTCCCATGAAAGGCCTGGGGGAATCTTTGCTTCCCTCTGAAATTCCACAGGCCAGGCCTCCATCGACTGTACTGTTCTCAACCAGGCTTCTACAGAACAGCTCACTGGGCTCTCAATATACAATGGCTATTCTAGTCCAAAGTTCCAAAGTCCTCCCACAATCCTCCCCAAAGCAACACAATCAGGTATCTCATGGCAGTATCCCATTCCTGGTACCAACTTGTCTTAGGTAGTGTTACTATTGCTATGATGAAATACCATGACCAAAGCAACTTGGAAAGGAAAAAATACTTGGCTTACACTTCTACATTGTAATTTATCATTGAAGGAAGCCAGGACAGGAACTCAAACAGGGAAGAAACCTAGAGACAGAAGCTGACACAGAGACCATGGAGGGATGGTACTTACTGGATTGCTACCATGGCTTGCTCAATCTGCTTTCTTATAGAATCTAGGACCATCAGCCCAAGAATAGCAGTATCCACCATAGGCTGGACCATATCGTATCACTAGTTAAGGCATGCTCTACTCTACAGCCAGATCTAGATCATATAGAGGCATTCTCTCTAAGTTTAAGGCCAACTTGTTCTAAATAGGGAAGTTCAGGCCAGTTAAGAAGACCCTATCTCAAGAGAAACAAACAAAAAGCAAAATGAATTTGTTTAGTAAGTTCTCTCACAGAAATGTTCAATATCTAAAGATCACCTCTGTGTAACCAATATAATACAATTATCAGAAACATTGCTGATGTCTATTAAGAATGTATAATTTAAAGTTGGGATATAACTATACAACAAAATATAAGTAATTTGATTAGTGCTACTTAGTGGATCTTTGTCCTACATTTTTTTCTACACATGCGATTAGATAATTATCCTAATATTCCTATAAATCAGAAATTGTAATTACCCCCACTACTCAGAGGGAAGGGAAAAATGTGTCATAAGGAGCTGAAGCAACTCAAACAAGGTGCTCAGCTAATGAGGGACAGCCCTTGCTTCTTCCACAGCAGTGCTGGGTCACAGAGCAACAGGGGTGCTCACCCTCATAAAGGGATCTTAATAATCAGTGGGAAAATTGTGGTCTTAAGACTTGTCTTAGTTAGGGTTCCATTGCTGCAAAGAGACAATATGACCAGGGCAGCTCTTATAAAAGGACACTTAATTGGGGCTGGGTTAGAGGTTCTGAGGTTCAGTCCAGTATCATCAAGGCAGGAGCATGGCAGCATCCAGGCGGGCATGGCGCTGGAGATGCTGAGAGGTCCACATCTTCATTCAAAGGCCACCAGGAGCAGACTGTCTCCCAGGCAGCTAGGAGGAAGATCACAAAGCCCACCCCCACAGTGACACACTTCCTCCAACAACTTCCGCCACACCTCTGAACAGTGCCAGTTCCTGGGTCAAGCATATTCAAACCACCACAAAAACTATCTAGCACTGGGGTTATTGCTTGGTGATAAATTGGCTACCCAGAATGAGCAAAGCCCTAGATTCAGGTCCCAACACTTCAAAAACAGAGACAGAAACTTTATCAAAATGTTAAATGTTTAATGTTTGTATCCAGAAAAATGCAATGAAAAGAAGACAATTAGTGTGTACATCTGTCCCACACTGCAGGGAAGCTGAGCATGATCTGAAACTCTCTCATAGAGAATGCCTCCAAGACATCTCTTCCTCTCCTTGGCAAACTTACTGCTTCTTTTAAGTGTGGCTCATCTTCCACTGTCGGACCCTTTGTACCTTTGGCATTGTGATTATATATGTGTGTGTATGTGTGATATGTGATAAAAAACACATGAATATATGTAATATATATGTGTGTATATATGTGAGATATATGTATGTATATGTATTCTTCATTTATATATATATATATATATACACACACACATACATACATGTATGTGTATGCATATATGAGAGATTTTGTTAAGTGAAGTTTTATCAGAGCTCCTTCCTCGAAGACATCATTTTTTTATTCATATCCACCCTCCCCTGCATTTTTATCTTTGCCAGATAATTCTGATCATGTGAACATGGGTTTTTGTAAAGTGTCACAGTTTTGCCAATGGTAAACATAGAGGCAACACACCATGCTTTTGTTGTCTGTATGTGAACTGAGTAGCAGAATCTAAAAGAATTGATGCTCTGGTCATTGACCATGATGCCCAACTTCTATGTATGTCATGATCTGTGACCTCAAGAGCTAAAGACTCTATTTGTTCTTTACACAACTGCAGTTAGGTTGCTATGGTTACGACTGGGGGACTAGTGTTGTGAACATATAGCAACTGACAGTTCTTATTGAAAATAAACATTTTCAAACAATGTTTTCTGTTTAGAGTTTCTTCTCTCATCTTCTTCAAGATCCAACTGCATGCCTTTTCTTCTGTCTTTCTTTAGAGGAAAAACAAAGGCAGAGTAGAACAAAACAGAGAAAAAGAAAAAGACCAAAGGAAAAGAGAAGGGGGAAACAAAAGAAAGAGAGGGAAGGGAAAGAGGAAGACAGAAAAAATAAAATCAGAAGCCATAACACACAAGCAAAGGTGTAAGGTGAAAAATACCCAGCGTATTATGAGTTAAAAAGCTCTAGAACAATGAGTTCATTTTGTGTTGGCTGTCTTCTGCTGGGTCTGGGCCTCCCCTAAAGTGTGGTTTGTATACCCAGTGAGACTCCCTTGGAGAAAAGGGACTTTTCCTTTGTGAGAAGTTGTCTATTGGACATGCTTCCTAGCTAGGGATGGGCTATCATGCCCACATCCCCCTCACAGTACTGTGGTGCCATCTGGTTCTTTTTTTTTTTTTAATTTTTTTATTCGATATAATTTATTTACATTTCAAATGATTTCCCTTTTCTAGCCCCCCCACTCCCCGAAAGTCCCGTAAGCCCCCTTCTCTTCCCCTGTCCTCCCACCCACCCCTTCCCACTTCCCCGTTCTGGTTTTGCCGAATACTGTTTCACTGAGTCTTTCCAGAACCAGGGGCCACTCCTCCATTCTTCTTGTACCTCATTTGATGTGTGGATTATGTTTTGGGTATTCCAGTTTTCTAGGTTAATATCCACTTATTAGTGAGTGCATACCATGATTCACCTTTTGAGTCTGGGTTACCTCACTTAGTATGATATTCTCTAGCTCCATCCATTTGCCTAAGAATTTCATGAATTCATTGTTTCTAATGGCTGAATAGTACTCCATTGTGTAGATATACCACATTTTTTGCATCCACTCTTCTGTTGAGGGATACCTGGGTTCTTTCCAGCATCTGGCAATTATAAATAGGGCTGCTATGAACATAGTAGAGCATGTATCCTTATTACATGGTGGGGAGTCTTCTGGGTATATGCCCAGGAGTGGTATAGCAGGATCTTCTGGAAGTGAGGTGCCCAGTCTGGCTCTTAACTGTGAAGATGCTTTGCATGCTGCCACCATCATTGTGACGTCTTAACCTGTCAAGCCTGTTGTGCCCAGAAGGCCTTCTTTCTTTCATGTCATCTATCCCTTCTGGCTTCTACAATCTCCCTGTCTCCTTTTTCTGCAGCTTCCTGAACCCCAAGGGGAGAAGTTTGATAGCGACATCCCACTTAGGACTGTCTCACATTGCCTAGTTTGTTCCCATCTACTGCAGAGGAAGCTTCTCTGATCCTGACTGAGCGGGTCAGTGATCTGTGGCCATAGCAGAATGTACTGGGAGCCATTATGTTGCTGCATTCCTTTAGGAGAACAATAGCATCTGGTGTTCCTCTAGATTCTTGGCCACCTGAGCAGGGTTAGGCATGGCTTCAGTCTCATGGAGTGGGCCTTAAGTCCATTCACATAGTCATTGGTTACTCCCACAATTTTCATGTCACAGTTGTACTTGTATATCATGTAGGTCAGTCATCATTATAGACTGATGGGTTTACAGCTGGGATGGTATTTACTTTTATCCTCTGACGGTATGCAGAGTACATTCCAATATTGTGAAAACTACTCGGTATGGGTGAAGGCTGTACATTGTCACCATATTAAGTGGGGCCTTACCATTATTTGTGGAGACCTACAAATAGCTTGGCAAAAGTCCAAGTTGTTTGGTAGTTTCCATGGGGCCCCCATAGTCAACAACTCAATAAGACAGATGTAACCCACTCCTGGAACTGGGGGATTTCATTTGGTGCTGAGAGTTGTCTAATTGGGGCTTTTTATCCCCATTATTTGGTGATTGTGTGTGTGTGTGTGTGTGTGTGTGTGTGTGTGAGTGTGTTTTTCCTTATGAATCCAAAAACCATCCTTTCCATTCTGTGAAGAATTGTGCTAGAATTTTGATGGGGATTGCATTAAATCTGTAGATTGCTTTTGGTAGGACTGGAAGGTCATTTAGGAGGCTATCTGAATTCCAGATTCAGGAAATACTGGAAGACAAATTATAAGAATTTGGTAAGAAACTTACTACTATGGGCACAATGGATGCCAGTCTTGGAGACTTTTCTCAGAACTATGGAAGATACTGCAGAGCCAGCTCCTCAGCGAGTTGAGACACTGAGGTTCTCCCACATGTTATTAGTTGAGGACCCATCCAGAGGTTTAACTAACCCTTACAATCAGATCCAGAGAACAGACTGGGCAGAGAGACTTGAGAACACAGGGTCATGAATACAGAGTATGTGTAAGCAGCTTCTATAGGTATGGGCTTGGAAAGGGCAGACCACACCGGAACACACTCCACAAACAACATCCAGAACAATGCAATGTTGACAAACTGAGAAGCTGAACTGTATTACCACAGAGGATTGGGTTTCTGTTGGCCTCAGTTGCAGTCTAGAATCTTAGACTGTCACAAATTCTTTTTTTTTAATTGGTTATTTTATTTATTTACATTTCTTTTTTAATATTTATTATTATAAATAAGTACACTGTAGCAGGGGATCAGATCTCATTACAGGTGGTTGTGAGCTACCATGTGGTTGCTGGGATTTGAACTCAGGACCTTTGGAAGAGCAGTCAGTGCTCTTACCCGCTAAACCATCTTGCCAGCCCTGTCACAAACTCTTTTGTGCAGAAGAGATCCACTTGTTGCTGTCTCCTGATCCACTTAGCTGTGTCCTTTAGCTGCTGCTTCACACTCCCTCACACCCCTTCCTCACCAGGCCCATTTCGTCCTGTTCCCCATTCTCAGGGGGAAACTTTCAGATGAACTTAATCCCTCTAACTTCCACGAGGAAAAAAACATTGCCAGCTTTCATGGAAATAAATATAGCATTACTTGCTGATCCATTTTTTTTCCTGACGTATAAGTTATTGCCTATAAATTAGTTGGCCAACTGTTAGGAGTTGCATTAATTCTTTTGGGCCAATTGAGTACCCTTTAGTGCACAAACAGCAATAGAAGCTAAATTTACAACCCTGAGGACTGGAACCATTAATCCAGATCAAAGCATTCCAGGGACCACTGCCGCCTCTCCTCCATCTTACAGAGTTTTCATCTGGGTTATGAATAAGACATCTTATTCTGGGAAAAGAAGTATTATGTCTTTGGGACATTTAAATTCTTGATTAATAATACAAAGCATCTTTAAACCTTCAATGAATATGCTGATGTGCACATTCTTTTTGTTTCTCCACCCCTGGGGCTCTGGGCTCACCTAAGTTTGGTTTAATTTTTATTGCATAATAGCAATCCAAGAGAATTAGCTTTCTTCTAACTGTGAAAATGATAAGAACAAAATTGAGGTTACTTAACTCACCTGATTTGATTTGTAGTTGTTTCCTGTAGAATCTTTCTCTTGGCTGTCATTAACAGTAGCTTTTTCTGATTTCTAAGTGATGTGCTATTATATTATATATAACATGTATTACAATGGATAATGCACTTACTTTTTCTAGTAGAGCTTATCCAAATAATACTATTTTAACTTAAACTTGATTTTTATAGGTGATTTTTTTATAGTTCCTATTATGGTTAATTGCATTAAGTTGGGTAGGCCATGGTAGTCCAGTTTTTGGTCAGACATGACCCTGGGCATTTTTGTGCACATACTTTGTAGCTGTGAGAATAGACTTTAATAAGGTGAATCCTTTTTCATAATGTGGGTTGACCTTGAGTATTCAAGTTGAAGGTACCAAGGGAAAATCCTGAAATGCTCCAAGATAGATGGGATCCTGCTTCCAGGTAACCCTTGGCCCGGAGACTCCATCAGCTTTTTCATAAATAAATGGTCATGGAGAGGCACTGGTCTCACTGTTTTAAAGAATATATTATGGAGAACATTGCTGAGTAACATATCTCTGGGTCCCCCACTAGGTTCATATGGAGCACACACATTATGACTGGTTAAAATGGGGTATCAAATAAGTAAACTATAAAAATCTCAAGACTTGCCTCACTTCTAAGATGGTTTGTAGTTTGTTCTTAGTTTTGGTGTGCTAGCATCCTGTGCAGAAGCTCAAACTCTCAGTGGGCTCTTAAGAGCAAAAAACTGGAGACTCTGACCCTGCCAATAGCTGATGTCAACCACTAGACCTGTGGGAACATCCAGGACTAGTCACATTGCCAGGTAATTTGTAATTGTACAAACAATCACGGATTAAACCACTATAAGAACCACCTGGGTGGATTCGACTCACAGTTAACCTTCAGAAGAGTAAACATGTCGAAATTTGCTTAAATTTTGAAGCAGTATCTAAATAGTGGTAGAAAACTGGTACATACCTTCAGTTGATGTATACAGTGACTAAAAATGTAAAAATAGTTGTGGACACTACCAAGGTTTGGTTCTCCTCATTGATATCAGTCAAATGAGATTTAAGGAAAAAATGTTTTATTAGAGCTCAACAGGGTTAATATAATTATAAACTCTACATTTCTGATAAAATACTCTTAAAACATGTAGAACAGAAAAGGAGTTAGAATTACAAGAAGCAAGGACAAAATCAACAAAATAGTGTTTGATCAATAAAAGTCAAGAAGAGGTCATAGGCTGGAGAGATGTCTTAGTGGTTAAGAGCACTGACTCCTCTTCCAGAGGTCCTGAGTTCAATTCCCAGCAAACACATGGTGGCTCACAACCTCTGCGATGTAATCTGATGCTTTCTTCTGGCATGCAGGTGTATATGCAGATAGAACACTCATAAATAAACCTTAGGAAAGAAGGGAGGGTGGGAGGGAGGGAGGGATGAAAGGAAGGAGAGAAGAAAAGAAAAGAAAAGGAGAGGAGAGGAGAGGAAAGGAAAGGAAAGGAAAGGAATGAGGGAAAGGAAAGGAAAGGAAAGGAAAGGAAAGGAACGAGGTAAAGGAAAGAGGTAAAGGAGTATGTTTCAAGATAGGAGATCATGAACTCACCACAGCTGTGGTTACTTGCACAAGACTGATCCATTTCAGTGAGTGTGAGGGAGGAGCTCTTAAGGTCACATTCCTCGCTAAGGGTCTAATGTTCAAAAATAATACAAAGAGAGAAATTGAAGTTTACACCTGTGAAAGTGACAAAGCAGCTCATGCTAGTAAGAATACGGGGAAAGGGGAGCACTCATCCTTGCTGGTGTGAATGCAAACTTGGATAGCCATATGGACATCAGTGTGTTGCTTTTTTTAGTACATTGGGAATAGATCCACCCCAAGATTTTTTATATAGATATATAGGTAGTGGTATATCGATCAGTATACCACTCTTGGGAAAATAGTCAAAGGACTCTACATCATGCAACAGAGGCTTTTGATCTACTATGTTCATGATGCTTTATTCATAGTAGCCAGAAATTGGAATCAACCTAGATGCCCATCAACAGATAAAGAAAATGTGTTGATTTTACACAAGGTAATGTTCCTCATCTGTTTAAACAAATGAAATCATGAAATTCACGGGTAAACAGATAGATAGAGAAATTTAAAAAAAAGTCATGCTGGTAACCAGACCCCAAAAGACAAATTTACTTCTACATGGATGTTAGCTCCTAAGTGTGACAAGGGACTACAAGTCATCTAAGCGAAGAGGTCAGGTATAGGATGAGAGACTGAGGATATCACTGGACCACTCTAGGACGGGGAAACAGTAAGTAGTTATGAATGGATGGGGCTCTGGAACGGAAGGATCAAATGGGAAGGTTTCAGGAAGAGGAGGAGGGAGGAACAGCCAAAACAGAGGGCCTTTTTAGGGGCTGTGTGAGAACCTAATATAGAAGATGCTTCCTAATATATGCGCATGATGTAAATGGAGTCGCCCAATAATGGAGGAGATGGAGCCCCAGCTGGAATCTCTTGTGGCCAAAAGAAGCCTCCACTTCTGGGAATCAGTCACATCTAATCAAGTTGGCCAACAGACCCCATGGAAGGCCCCACCCCCACCTCCAAACAATAGCTTATTGTCAAGGCTATCGGCTGCTCTCCACAAACTGAAGGTAAGACCCGGTTGTTGAAGACAACACCTACACAGCCTACTGAACATGGTGAAGTTGGGCTAGTACCCACCTAGAGCCTTCACCCCTTACTGACTCAGAATCGTGCGGTAAAAGACCAGCACCAACCCAGCTACAAGCTCTTCGTCTATACCGCTGACCTGCTTGTAAGATGCACTACTGCTCCAGGCAGTGGTGAAGCATGTCTTTAATCCCAGCACTTGGGAGGCAGAGGCAGGTGGATTTCTGAGTTGGAGGCCAGCCTGGTCTACAGAGTGAATTCCAGAACAGCCGGGGCTACACAGAGAACCGTGTCTTGGAAAAATTAAAACAACAACAACAAAGATGCATTACTACATCTTTGGTTGGCCCCAATGGGGGTCCTAGGCTGAGAGTGGAAGTGAGCACAAGACCACTTCCCTAACCCAGAAGCTGTCTCCAACCGATAGCCACTTGAAAATGAAAAATTGGTTTTCACCAATGAAGTTGCACTGGGGATACAAAGCACTCTTAAGGACAGGCCCCTGTGATATTTTGGGAGGGTTTTTTTTTTCCTCATAAACTTTGTCTGAGCATTGTTTTCTTACCCTACAGATATTTTGCTTATATATGATGGTTTCTGATTTTGTGTTTTTAGGCTTCTGGTGTTTGCGAATGTGGTGTCTCTGTGCCAATATTTGCCTCTTGTGCCTTTTCCTTGGCTCTTTGCTTTTCTGTTCATTTGTTTGTTTTGTCCTGTTCAGGCTTGGTTGTTTTTCTTTACATTTCTCCTCCCCCCTCCTCCTCCTCCTCCTCTTCCTCCTTCACGGTCCTCTTGTTCTTCTTCCTTCTTTCTTGCTTCTTTTTCTTTTGTAGATCTTTGTTCATTCTGATAACATCTTGGTCTGTTTCTATTTAGCAGTCTTTGGAGGCTGGGGAGATGGCTCACCTGTTAAGACAGTTGTGCTGCTCTTGAAGAGGACATGGGTTTAGTTTCCAGCCCCCAAGGCAGGCCGTTTGCAACCACGTGTAACTCTAGAGGACCTGATGCCTTCTGAATGTCACAGGTACCTACACTCATGTATAAACTCTCTCATAATGAGAGAACTGAAAAGGATACAGGTAGGTGGAGAGGAATTGAGGAGGATCTGGAGTAGTTCAGGGAGGGGAAGCCATAATCAGAATATATTGCATGAAAAAAATCTGTTTTCAATAAATAAATAAATAAATAAATAAATAAATAATGAATAAATAAATATAAATAAATAGAAAGTGTCAAAGAATAAATTCTAAAAATTAAGCTGCCCGAAAAAGTCACAAAAGAGATTTGAATAATACATTTAAGATGCTGAATTTAATTAAAAGCCTTTGTGTCCCATGCTTGGCAGAATTCTAAGTCTTGAAATGGCTCTATAATATATAAGCCTTATACAAATATCTCCCCCAAGCATATAAATATGGCTGCAGGTTTATTTATTTGTGTGTGTGTGTATGTGTGTGTGTGTGTGCGCGCGCGCGCGCGCGTGCGCCTGTGTGAGTTTATACATGAGTGTAGGTACCTGTGACATTCAGAAGGCATCAGGTCCTCTAGAGTTACACGTGGTTGCAAACGGCCTGCCTTGGGGGCTGGAAACTAAACCCATGTCCTCTTCAAGAGCAGCACAACTGTCTTAACAGGTGAGCCATCTCCCCAGCCTCCAAAGACTGCTAAATAGAAACAGACCAAGATGTTATCAGTTAGCAAGGATAAATTTTGTTTACTTTTTCTACAGTGTAAGGAATGCGGTTGGTGAGGCCTCTTTTTTTTTTATACCAAGAGGATCGTGAGTTGGAAGGTTTTAAGGTGACGTAGGACCTTCTTTAAATTCATCTGTAAATGGTTTTCAGATCTGTAAAATTCTTAAATGGATCTGTAAGAGGTCATCACATGTTAGGTGTTTTCTGGATAGACCTAATTTTATACTGGGATCTCACACTCAGCAGCCTAGTAAGTCACATATATGGACAAAGCAGATTTGTTTTTGAAGCAGATATGGTGGGGTCTTCGGTCAACTAAAGAAGACATGCCACAAATTGAAATATCTCTTGTTTCGGATAGTCTTGCTGGAAGGCCACGATTTTGTTTCTTCCCCGATATGAAATCCGTATGTACAGTTATCTCCATCACAGATTAATCAGATTTTAGCATAGAGACTTTTTATACCCGTTTTCCCTACAATGAGGTCTTCTAATTCTTTTCATCTTTATATCACCTGAATACACGCCCAGGCACAGTGTAGCCTGCAACCGATGTTTGTGGTAAGAATAGAAGAAGAATAAATAAATGAACAAGGAACCTGGCTGAAAGCCACCCAGGCGACAGCTAACATGACGACATCAAAAGTAACAAAAGCAGAAAGTGAGCCTGGGCTAGCTCAGAGAGTGAGCCTGGGCTAGCTCGTCGAGGTCTGCTTCTCCACGGTCTGACAGGCAAGCACTGACGCTGTCTGCTCAAGGACACCTGAGGCATTAATTTCTTTCAATCAGATGTTTTAATCAGATGTTTTCTTTCAATCAGAAGTTTTAATCAGATGGCCAGAGGTTATATTATTATTGCTAAAGACAAGCAGAGTAAGATGTCACTGGCTGTCACACTGGTCCATTTATCATGGCAGCTCCCCAGCTGGGAGCTCCGCCCCGCGCTTCTGTCGTCTCTGGTAAGAAATGCTGATTCCTCCCTGTTTGGGGACATCAATATGTTTTGCCAATTAATCTTTTAGAAGAAACTTTTATTGAGAACATTCTTAGAGATGGAACTCCACCCTAAGGGAAACTGCCAAAGCTTCTTCCTCCCTCAGAGCCCCTCCTTAAGATAGAGGGTGAGAAGAAAAAGAGGGTTCAACATCTTACATCAATGCTCTGAGAAACTCAGTTAAAAGTGTGTCACCGCAAGGAGGTAGAGCAGCGCAGAGGGTAAGGTTTGGGAGGCTAGGATGGATGGAATGCATTATCTAAACACTGTTGAACCTGTAAGACAGAAACGCCTTTAAAACTGTGACAACCCTGAGTCCCGAGAATCTCTCATTTTTAACTTGTTTTTGTTTTTCACTTTTACAACCTTTTGAGGATCATTGCATTTCTCCATTTTCAAATAAACAGTTGGTTATATTCAAAACACAAAATATTAAGAGAGAGAACAGCACTTCTGAGGATTTCCGATTAGTAAGGCCTCAGCTACTTTCTAAATGGTATGCTATTAATCAGTTCCCAAATTGAATCATAAGAGGAAAAAAAAAGGAAATCCTCCATTTCAAGTATGGCCTTCAAAATAGCCAAAAAGCACAAGATGAGATAACTCATTTGGATTAAGTACTTATAAATCAGTGTCTGCAAAATAAGGAAAACTGGTTTATACTGTTGCTAGGTATGGGGTTGTGTACTGAGTTTTCTGAATAGGTGAAATGCATATTACACATCTTATCTAAATCATTAAGTTGTATAGTAAATCTTTTTTTTCTGTGATTATTTTCAGAATGGTGTCTAAATTTTGTAAGGACAACCAGGAAGTGGTGGCACACACCCTTAATCCCAGCATTTGGGAGGCAGAGGCAGGCTGATCTCCGAGGTCAAGGCCAGCTTGGTCTACAGAGTTCCTGGACAGTCAGGGCTACACAGTGAAACCCTGTCTTGAAAAAAAGATTGTGGAAGTACATCATGATATAGAGTCTTATGAAGGTGAGTTCAACGTCAGAGGATGTACAAACGCAGTTGCAGCGTAGAAACAGCCGGGAAGGGTCTGTGGCACAAGCCTGCCATTGCATTGTATAGCAGAGATGCAACTTCCAAAACTACCCACTTACTTAGCCAGCCAGTTGGAACTAGCTGTTGTCTAGAAACCCAGATGGACGTTTGATGGAGGTCAGCAATCTGCACAGGGCTGGGTGGACTTCCTTCCAGCATGACAAAGGGTTTAAGAGCAAGCATGTGCAGACTCCATTAAAATCCCAGCACATCGGGTCAACTGCATCCTGTCACCAAGCAAGTCTGAAACCAGCTTAGATCTAAAGGGAGAAAACGACCACACCAGCAGTTTGCACAGAGACCTTAGCCTAAGGAGCACCCAGTCTACAGGAAGAGGAGTTTCTGGTCCCGTGACAAATAGAACCCAGATGATCTTTCCCCAGAGGAAAGATGGGGGTCTCTGCATGTTAACCAGTGTCTGCCTCTTATGTATTTTATTTTGTTTGCTTATTCAGTGATCTCTGTTTTGTGGGTCTCTCTATTCTTTGTCTCTGACACAGTTTCTATCTGGGCATAAGAGTCCTTAGACTATTTTTCTAACTATGATACTTTTTGCTATTATTTTTCATCTCTTTCTATATTCTGTTAATAGAAAACTACCTCAGTTTCACCTTCTAACATTCTACTGAATTTTCTGTGAAGGCTACGGGTTTTAATTTACTCTGCTTTGTTCTTTATACCTTTAAGAAGTATATTCTTGCAGGGCAGTGGTGGTGCATGCCTTTAATCCCAGCACTTGAAAGGCAGAAGCAGGCAAATTTCTGAGTCTGAGGCCAGCCTGATCTACAGAGTGAGTTCCAGGGCAGCCAGGGCAACACAAAGAAACCCTGTCTCAAAAAAAAAAAAAGTTTCTCCCATATACTTAACAATATGCAGATGCATGCCTTTATTCAATGTGGGCTACTATAATACTGATTGGAAGTGCTTGGTATGCAAATGAGGCTTGTCAACTTAGAAATCCCTGTTAATTTGTCTGGCTAGGCCATTTTTATCCAAAGCTCTAGTGCTGATGTTTTTAGTCTTGCCTGACTATATTGTTTTCTGACATCTGACTGGGATGTGAGAATCTGCTTGCTATACTATTAATGCTGCATGTCTCCTAATGCACACTGAAGTCTTATTCCCCAAGGTAGAAATACTAGGTGGTGGTCAAACCTTCAAGAGGTAGGGCAGATGGGAGGTTTTAAGTCACTGTGGTTGTTCCCTTGTAGAGGAAGATAAGACTCTAGTGTCTCTCTCTCTCCCTCTCCCTCTTCCCCTAATGCCACCCCATCTCTCTCTCTCATTTTCTGCCCAGGGGGAGACCATTTCTGTTCTGATGTATGTTCCATAATCAGTTGCCAAAGCATGGGAGCAAAAGCACAGAAAATTGATCATGAGCTGGAACCCCTGAAGTTATAAAACAAAATGTTTTTTCCTTGATACATTCATTGTCTTAAGTAATTTGTTATAATGACAGAATATAGACTAATTCACTGGCTTATTGTTGTTTAGAAATTTCCTCTAAATTGAAATATTTCTTCCAGGATAGAGGCTCCTTAAGACTCAGGAAATAAACAACTCATAAGTCTGAGGAAGTTCCTGAAACTAAGTCGTACAGTGCTGACTTTGTTCTGGGAGCTAAACAAAGGCTTCATATAGCTCCCAGAACAGTCAGCATTGTGTGGTGCTTCCCAGAGAGACACAAACAAATATGTACTCACCCTAGATGGAGTCCTGACAACAGACAAAAGAAATGATTCCATGAAAGTCTAATTTGGTGAACCAGTAAATTAACTGGTATTCAATACAAGAGTGAGGATGGGGATATTTACTTGCAGGAGTCTGGGTAAGGGATGACATAGATGACTCCAAGGCAGCTATACCATCAACAGACTCCACCATCCCTCCCCATTGCCCCAGTGACAACTCAAGAAATCTGCATGCATGGTTTTCAGGTAGCTCAACAAGTTGGAGAATGTCCTCTTCACAGCGGTCCTTACTCCTAGTATAACTGGAGGTGGGGTGGGGAGAGTTTGTGAATTTTTTAAGTTTGTGCTCCCGCATTGCTCCTGCATTGTGCATAGAACTTGTATACTTTCTTTTTTTCTAAGATTTATTTATTTAGTTTATGTAAGTACATTGTAGCTGTCTTCAGACACTCCAGAAGAGGGAGTCAGATCTTGTTACAGATGGTTGTGAGTCACCATGTGGTTGCTGGGATTTGAACTCAGGACCTTCGGAAGAGCAGTCGGTGCTCTTAACCACTGAGCCATCTCTCCAGCCCCAATTGGGAACGTACTTTCCTTTCCTACTAATCCTGGAACTTTCTGATTTATGACCAAGTTTGCAAAACTACCCAAAAATTGCTAAATTACTGTATATTCTATGAACATCTAGTTTCTACATATTTTGCAAAATTTACTTGGTGTTTAGAAGTTTATTGGATAATGCATCATTTCATGGTATAGAAAATGAAAACTAGTATACTTGAATCCCTAAGACTCCATTTGTCTAAAGCAGAAGTGCTGAATTAGGAATTAGAAATAAAATGAAATTTGGCATATTGTTTTAGGTAAAAATTCTTTAGATATATTTTGCATAGTATTCTAAATCCTATTGTGTAGGCTTAGATTTTTTTTAAAAAACCTACTTTTAATAAGCGTTCTCAGATGTTTCAAACCCCTTCTAGCCCACTGTCCAAAGGTAGGGGAGGAAAGATGGGAAATAGGACAAGGGATGGGTACAAGTATTTCTTAAGGGCGATTTCAATCTCTGTCTGTCAGGATATCAGCAGTCCAGCTCAGTAGTGTCAGGACAGCAAACACAAATCAGCAGCAGTGGCCCGACCCAGCAGAAACAGCCAGGCATCCACTGGATCAGCCCGAGTCAGCAGGAGCTGATCAGCAGAGACACCAGAAGTTCTCTGCCATGCCTCTCTCAATGAAAATCAGAGAAGACAAAGACAAAAGACCCGCGAAGCCTTGCAAAGCTGGCTATGCGAGGCCCCATCACTGTCTTTAGGGTCCTATTTATACTTTCCAGTCATCACTTATCCTCCCACGGGTCTTGCCTCAGCAAAACGCCACATGAGTCTGCCTCACAGAGTGAATCTGCATCACATGACCCAATCAGAAACTTCCACTTCATTATTGCCTCATTTACCATCAAAGAGAAGGGAACTAAAAAATGTTAATACTTGGTGTTTTGGGAGGGGTAGTTTTAGAAAGCTTCAAGGTGTCCAGGCAGTGGTGGTGCAAGCCTTTAATCCCAGCACTTGGGAGGCAGAGGCAGGTGGATTTTCCGAGTTCGAGGCCAGTCTAGTCTACATAGTGAGTTCTAGGACAGCCAGGGCTGCACAGAGAAACCCTGTCTCAGGAAAAAAGAAAGAAAGAAAAAAGAAAGAAAGGAAGGAAGGAAGGAAGGAAGGAAGGAAGGAAGGAAGGAAGGAAGGAAGGAAGGAAGGAAGAAGGAAGGAAGGAAGGAAGAAAACTGAAAACTTCAAGGTGTTCACAACCATTTCTAATTTATGTTTCCTTACTTTTAGTTTCATCAGTTCTGACAAAACCTATGAGAAAAAAATACCTCAAATTTCCATCATAAGCGTGACACTGTAAAATAAAGTTTTGGGCCAACCACTGTGTAGGGCATTTAATAAAGTCAGGGTATTATTAGAAACCCTTTAAGTTCCCACACAACAATTCCTTCATTCTTGACAGCCCATGTTTTAGACAATTACCATATCTTTTTGATAATTAAAGCTAATCAAGCAGCAGTTTTTGCTTTTCTACTATCAAAATGAATGCCACTTTATGTCTTATTGCTTAATTACAAGATATAAATCTTCCCTGCTGAGAAAGATGTTTCATCATGTGAAGACCAGAATTGCTGGGTTTTGGGTCCATCTTCTGGCTAAGCATGAAGCACCAGTGACATCTGGTGGTCAATCGGTTTAGCACATGAAACTGTGGTCTTAGAATTACTGTATTTTAAGGTTCTTTTCTATTAAAAAACAAAACAAAACACAAATATTCAAACTTATGTTTAGGGGAAACATATGAAAGTTATAAAAAATAATAAAGTGTGAATAAGAAATGAAACAAATTTTTCTCAGAGAAAAATTTGAATATAAAAAAACAATGACAATTAATTGCTTTTCAGCCTTTTGGCTAAGATCAAGTGTAAAAAAACATAATGACAGATTTATATATCTTGTTTTATTTATTTAGAGGGACAAAAAATATTAATTTACATAATAAAAAAGTATTTTTTTATTTTTCTGAAAAATATGAATGCTTCACAGAAGATTCTTCCCATGAATCATTTTATGAAAATAACATCGACAAAGACAGCAAGTATAAATATTGTATGGATGTAATGCATTTTAATCCTTTTATACTTATACAATATAAGATACAATATTAAAATTAACAATATTGTCAGCAGTGAATGGAGGGAATTCACTTTTGACTTGTGTACAAGCTTTGGCAAGCACTGATAAAGAAAACTCAATACTCACCAAAGCAAATGTAAATAAGTACAAGAAGTAAAAAGAAAATTTCTTTGTGTAGTCAAGGCCTTGTGGGCTTATCTCTGTTCAGCAGAAAGCTGAGCAGCTTGGAGCAGGAGGCATAATCATCTCCATAGAAGAGAAAACCAACCAGTTGTTCAGTGCCAAAGGGTCAGTTCTGAAAACATACAGACAGGGAACATTATATAGACAAAGTATAACGGAAAAGGGCACAGCCTTGGAGATAGTCCTGCTATCCTTCCAAGATGTTTATTAATTAAAAAGAAATGTAATGTTTGTTTATTTGCAGGATTTTTATAATAAAGTTTACAAAATTAATAATGAATTTAGAACTTTAACATTTTTACACAGCTCTAAAGATCGGCCTTTGTGCTTACATAGAACGCACTTTACCTGCTGGGCTATCCAGCCAGCCCAATGTTGTGTTTTAAGTGTAAACTTTGTAATTATATATAGAAAAGCAATCGACTCTCTTGGGTTAACCTTGCATCTTGTAACCCTGGTAACCCTGCTGTCACTGCTTGCTAATTTCAGAAACTTTTTAAAATCCTTTGCTTAGATGATCACGTCATTGCTTAACGATTGTGTAGCTGTTTTCTTTGGAGTCAAACAATTCCTCCAGGCAGGAGTCTCTTTGAGACTTGAGAAACAGCTAAACTCACAAGTCCCAGAGAGTTCCTACAATGTGTGAGATTCACAAGCCACACCTAAGGTTACTGCTACAGTCCCTGGGGAGACAAGCCTGCCACCGGCAAGGTCTTCGAGCTGCCAACATGTGCAGAGCGATCTCCAGCATCTCAGCTCTCATGCCATGTTCCTTGCTGGGGCCAGAGTTTCGGTGCTGCGTTCAGCCACCCATGTTCCCATAATAACTTCTCAGCCATATTCCTATAAGCTCCCTGGTTCACTAAGTTAGAATTGGGTGGATGCTTTCTTGGGTCTGTCATGGGCCTGACATTGTAGTAAAAGGACAACATGTGTTTATGTCTCCCCAGAAAAAGTCAAACAATGTAAACTTTTATGTTTTTTCATATAATACATATTTTCATTTACTCTTATATAACTTACCATTTTACTTACCGTTTATTTTATAGAATTAAATGTAGATATGAAAGAAAAACCTCATTCCCCCAGCAAATCTGTTTGCAAGTTTAAATATATAGTGAACTCTTTCATTTAACCTGTGCTTTCTTTTTCCAGAAAGAGAATAATCCTTGAGCCGGGTGTGGTGGCGCATGCCTGTAATCCCAGCACTTAGGAGGCAGAGGGAGGCAGAGGCAGGCAGATTTCTGAGTTCAAGGCCAGCCTTGTCTACAGAGTGAGTTCCAGGACAGCCAGGGCTACACAGAGAAACCCTGTCTCAAAAAAAACAAAAAAGAAGAAGAAGAAGAAGAAGAAGAAGAAGAAGAAGAAGAAGAAGAAGAAGAAAAAGCGGAGGAGGAAGAGGGGAAGGGAGGGGAGGGGAGGATGGAGGAGGAGGAGGAGGAGGAGGAGGAGAAGAAGAAGAAGAAGAAGAAGAAGAAGAAGAAGAAGAAGAAGAAGAAGAAGAAGAAGAAGAAGAAGAAGAAGAAGAAAGAAGAAGAAGAAGAATCATCCTTGGATGATAATCAGTTTGCATTCTATTTCAGTCTCTCTTTTCAAGTGGCTTCCAGTTGAGCAAAAATCTTGTAGCAGTTAGAAATAATAAAACCAGCCTGATGTCTCTTTAAGAAAACTGGCCAAATGCTTCACTGTGAACACGCCAGTGAGAGCCAACAAAATGCATCTGCTTTCCGTAGCCTTTGGCACACGCTCTTCAGCAGCCCTGGAGAATGGTTTCCCTCAAGTTCTTGTTTGTCTATTTGAGCCAGAGTACTGGAACTGGTTCTTCCATAAACTTCTTTTTTTTTTTTTTCTAGATTCCACTTGTCCAACTCTTCTCCCAACCATAAACTGTCCATTTTATTTTTAGAATAAAGGCTTGTTCCATATAATCTAGGTGATTGGGTATGATGATTAACATTGACTTGTCAACTTGAGAGTTGACAACCTTGAAAGTTAAGTCCTTAGGACAACCTTAGAGACAAACTTCTGGGAGTGTTTATGGAGAAGTTTAACTAGGTGGGAAGGCCCCCTTATGTGTAAGTGGTACCATTTCACTGCTGAGAGACTGAATTTAAAAGACAGAGACAGAGAGAAAGTGGGCGGGGCACCAACACCTATCTGCCCTCCTTTCTGACTGAGGACCCAGTTTCCCGTGTAGTCCTTCTGCTACACTTCTTTGCCAGAATTGACTGAAGCTAAGATAGATGCTCCTTCCCTCCCCCTCTCTCTTCCTCCGTCCCCCACTCCACACACTTTTCATCAGGCATTCTTGTCGCAGTAATGTAAAAAATAGTTAATACATTGTATTTTCCTGAGTAAATTTTATAAAACATCCCCTCCACAATGAATCAGGATCAAAGAGTACACACAGGTACCCACCCGTTCCTCTAAACTACTAAGCTTCGTTAAAAAAAAAAAAAATTTAAGAGGCCTTTCCTTGACTGGGAAAATATAACTTGTGTAATATTTAAACGGATAATGTATGCTCTGGGGAAAAGTATGTTTTTTACTTTAAATGGTGTTTCTGTCCTTTCTTATTTATTTATTCGTTTTTTATGCATATGACTGTTTTGCCTACATATATGTATGTGTACCACACGCATGGTTATTACCCTAGGAGGCCAGAAGAGGGCACTGTAGCCCTCTGAAACTGCAGTCATAGGCAGTTGTGAGCCACCCTGCGGGCGGGTGCTGGAACCTTGGATTTCTGAAGTATCAGTGAGTATTCTTACCTGCTGGGCTACGTCTCCAGCCCCATCAGTCAGGGTCTTGTCTGGAACACCTAATACCCATAAATTATGTGATGTTACAATTTAAGACATAAAAATCTTACTTTGTAAACACAATAGGGGGAACTATTGACAGTGATGAAAGTTATAGTCTGAGGATAACAGGGGACACCACAGTCAGAGAGAGAAGAGGAGAGACGGCTAAAGAATGAGACTTCCACAGAGGATATGGCCAACTACATGTGACCCTTCAACTATAAATATATTAGCTGCTTCCTGTCCTGTAGACCCTTTTTGAGTATTCGTCATGTTAAGACTCCCCTCAGCAGGTACAGCAAGCCAGTTGCTCACATTCATGCCAGTAGGGCCATCTTGCTGTCTCCTGTTACTTTAAAAGAGCGGTGGAGATAGTCGAGGTATTTACCTCAGGGAGTTCAGCGACTCCACCTGCAGGTCTTCCCTAATCTGGTAGTAAGGCTTTAGTTTCTCAGTTTCACCGTCTTTGTTCAAGGTTCTAGATTTGATTTTCTCCGTATCCTCTAAGTGGCTACTCTTTCCTTCACGGCTCAGCAGAGGCTGGGGAGCAAAGCGCTTTCCTTCCTGTCTTCTCTGGAAGCCATAGTAAAAGCAGGCAGTGAGCCCTTTCGTCTGACTTCCTAGGCTTGAGTGAGGGTCGTTTGCTGCTTGCCTCGGTCTGTCGGTAGCCTGCGGAGAGACCGTCACCAGTGGAGCTCGCAGGCCATCTTGTCCCACTAACATTTGAAGTTTCTTTTCTTTTGTTTTGTTTTCTGTTTGTTTTTGAGACTGTAGCCCTGGCTGTCCTGGAACTCACTCTGTAGACCGGGCTGACCTTGAACTCAGAAATCTGCCTGCCTCTGTCTCCCAAGTGCTGGGATTACAGGCGTGTGCCACCACTGCCCAGCGTATTTGAAGCTTCTGTATCCATTGTTTCAATTTTGTCTGGCTTTTTTTTTTTTTTTTTTTTTTAGTTAAAATGTTAAAAGAAATTTGTTTTCAGGGAAACACAAGATGCATGTAATCATAAACAAAGTACAAAACAACACAACCCAGACTGCAGCCCGGAAGCCAAGACAGAGCATGACTGCGGGACAAGCCCCGACCGAGGAGTAAGACCCGGAAAGCAGCAGATCAAAGGAGCTGAAGGACCGCCCCTCCAATACTGGGTATTTGTGATGAGGAATCTTTTTAAACCCACGATTAAAAACATGCAAGGGTTGGGGAGATGGCTCCGTGATCTTGTCAAGCGTCATGACCTTAATTTCCTCTTCGTGGCCTACATCGGAAAGAGAGAACCAATACCCACAAGACGCCCTCTGGCCTCCGCACATGCACCCAAGACGCTTTTGTAGCCACACCCTTTTGTGTTTATTTGTTTATTAAAATGCAATAAAACTGCACAAAATAAAATAATCAGAAACATGGCAGCGACAGTTTAGCTCCACTAACGGTATCTTCGTACTTGCACAGATGATGTTCTTGTCTCCATTTCCCTGATGAAGGTGGCGGGAAGACTGTGGAGGAAGGGCTTCCCTCACCCCACAGGGCTCGCTAAGCTTCCTGAGGTAGCGTGGGCACCATGAGGAACTCCTTGTCAGGCTACAATTTTGCAGGTAGAGTAGGGGTGAGGCCTGGGTAGAAGGCTCTCATCCGGTAAGGTATCAATGAACAGTCTTAAGGTTCTGCGCTACATCCCTGCCAGCCAGCTTCAAAGCAAATAAATAAAAGACAGCGAGGTGTGGTGGTTCAGAGCTGTGGTGGGGAGGAAGAGCCAGAGGATCCCTGAGGCTTGCCCACCGGCCAGTGTGGCAGAACTGGAAAGGTTCAGTGAGAGACCCTAGCTCCAAAAATAGGTAGTGAGCAATTGGGGAAACACCTGGCCTCTTCATACATGCACACACACACACACACACACACACACAGAATTCAACGTATTCACAAAGATCATTACATTAAAAACATGCCCCAGGCAAAAGCAATTTCACAGATGCACATACTTTCTCTAGGGTTTCATTTCTTACCCTATGAAGTAGCTTGCCTTAGTTTTGGACAGTATGAAGAGATAATTATTTAGGAACCCTTGCCTCTCCTCTTCCCCCCTCTTCCCCCCTCTCCTCTTCCTTTTTGTTATTTAATGTCTTTGCTGATCATTTTTCTATTTTCACACTAACATTAGCTGATGCCTGTCTATTCCTCTAGCAGCCTAACCTTGAGTCAAGGATTAGGCTCATATCTCAAAACGTGGCATGTTGGCATGATACACCCTTTAAGCTGATGGATTCTGAGAACACCATACAAAGAGTAAGATCTTTCTCTGCCTGAAATGGACCATAAGACCTAGGAGAGTCAGACCCCAGATGAGAGCTGCCCTCTCTGTCTTGAGCATCCTTAGTTAAGACTACAGAGACTCCACTATTCATTAAACACAATACAAAACAAGCTTCCGTTGTTACTGTTTCTGTCCCTTTCTCAACAAGGTTTTCCATATCAAGTAAGAATTATTAAATACATTTGAACAATTTTCTCTTGCTGATTTTTGTTAGTTTTATTTTTATTTTCAGGTCCTGGAGCAGATCCTAACTACTGAAAAAAACAAAAACAAAAACAAAAAAACAAAAACAGAAACAAAACCACAAGCCAACAAACAAAAGCCTTTCCCTTCTCCATGGAGATTGGCACGTTACCAACACTGACACACTTCCAGAGAGTTTTGTATACATTTGCTTTCTCATCAAATCAGTCCTATTTAATTAGGTTTTGTGTGGATGTTTTTTTTTTTTTTTTTTTTTTTTTTGTCATCATGGTTTGTAAATCTTCATAGAGTTTCTTCTCTATTTTCCCTCAAACATTCTCAGTCTATCCTAGTCTTAACAGCTCAAGACTGTGTGCTTGTGACTAGATTATGTTGCTTCCTTTGTTTTACCTTTAGACAGAGAAACACAGAGAGAGACAGAGAGACAGAGACTGATTGATTTTAGGGGTTCTGGGCAAAATCACTTAGAAGAATATAAAAAGAAGTTAATCTTTCCTGCCAAACTGTACAGTCTTTAAAACCTTAGTTGATTTTACTAAATGAGAAGCTTCAATGACGTTTTTTTTTTCCCTCCTGATTTTCTTTCTCAATAGCTCAGCTATAAAGACAGAAGTTCTGCGGGCTGGGGCTCTTGTGGGATTCCCTCTGAAGCTACCTTGTCTTCCACGTGATGCAGGCTTCCTTCCCTTCCCTCCACTGAGCTAGTGATTTTAATGAACGCCCCATACCCACACCCCTGAAGCCCAGTATTGAAAGTAACAGTAAATGGCTTAAGGATCAATTTTTTTTTCTAGAGCTCATTTTTCTTTTGTACTTTTAAAACCACAGTCTTCTCCTGAGAAGTCTGCTACAGCACTCTTTCTCACAGGCACCAGGGAATTAATTATTGAAGTTTTTCGTGAAGCTGTCATAGTTCCTCGTCAAGTATCCTCCTCTTTCTGGAAGTCTTACAACTTGAAATGCTGTTCTCTCATGAAGAACACAGCATGAGGAGGGTCCACTGCACGTAGTGCTGCCTTGGAGTTGTGAAACTAAAACTCGGTGGTTCTCAACCTTCCTACTTCTACAACCCTTTAATACAGTTCCTCATTTTGTGGTGACCCCCAACCATAAAATCATATTGTTACTACTTCATAACTGGAATTCTGCTATTGCTATGAATGGTAATGTAAATATCTGATATGCAACCACCAAAGGAGCCGAGTCCCACAGGTTGAAAACTGCAGGTGTAGATGAACAAGCCGAGTTCCAGAGTCAAGTTATAACATTTCAAGTTGAATGTCACAGTCACCTGTTACGTTTTCTTGGCTGTTTTGTGTTATAGACAAAACAGTACCATCTACTCCTGTGGAGTTGTTGGGAGAATTACATTTTATAATGGTAGTTTTCAAGACACCTCACCCTGATATGTGCAACACGGGCACATTATTTTAGGCTGAAAGACTTAGGAAAAAAATCATCAGAGAGGAAAGAACTCTCTGACCTTCCCACGTCCTTCTGACATGGAAACTTGAGGGTTCTTTGGAATGTCAGTTGGATGGTGTTTTGCTGGGGCAAGCACGTGAAGGAACATTTAGCTGACATGGACACAGGTGTGAAAGGCTAAGGGAGAATCGTGAAGGAATGTTTCACTGAAGCAGGCATAAGAGAGAGGATGTTCTGCTAACGCAAGCACGTGAAAGGTCACATGATGAAGAATTCTTTGCTAAGGACATGCATGTATTGGTCCACCTTACACTGTGTAGTTGAGCTGCATTTGTCAGGACTACGTAGAGAGAAATGCACCAAAAAACTTCTGGTGGTGTGCTACGGTTTCTGGTTTCTTCTGAGGACTCAGGCTGATTGTTAGAGTGATGTCAGCTGAGACATGACTCCTGCTGAGGCAAAACCCGTTCTGAGGCAAGGCACATGGAGGACACATGATGTTTGGAGGGTGTAAATAGGACTCCACGGAGTGACTGTTCCCAGAGCTTGGCTTGCTAGTACAACTTGTTGTGTAACGCTTGTGGATCTCTTCACTGATCCTACTGATCCTTCCTCCTTACTCGAGCAGAGGCTGAGGTCTGGCTGTCTCTGATAGGTCACTGCTGTTGGCTATCCTGGCTCTACCAAACTGGACTGCTGGGGTATCTGTGAAGTGTTTATGAGTGGATCGAGTGGCCACTACTAACCTGTGACCTGAACTGCCAATTTCCAGACAACACAGACTGGACTTGCTCCAAAGAACCTTTCTAAACAGGTCCACTTTCCCGCTACCCCCACCCTTTCTTTCCCACTACCTCTGGTGTGTGGTGGGCTACAAGAGAAGCTAAGAGTTTAAGAACCGCCGGGTGGTGGTGGCGTACGCCTGTAATCCCAGCACTCTGGGAGGCAGAGACAGGCAGATTTCTGAGTTCAAGGCCAGCCTGGTCTACAGAGTGAGTTCCAGGACAGCCAAGGCTATACAGAGAAACCCTGTCTCGAAAAAACCAAATCCAAAACAAACAAACAAAACAACAACGACAACAAAAGAGTTTAAGAACCATCATTAAAAATAAGGTTTAAAAAATTAAAGTTACATCTTTCTTCTCTGAAGCAGTTCATAGAACCTAAGAAGGACCTTCTGGTCATCCTTGAAGCAGTCTATAAGACCCTCACCAAGAGGTCTTTTCTGTGTCTAAAGAGAAGGAACACCTTTAGATCTGAAAGTAGGTTCACAGGAAATCATCTAACCCAAAAGTCCTCGTTCTTCCAGAATCATCCAGGGCAATAAAATTTCTGCATGTATTTTAGAGAGGATTATTAGTAATGTCATTCTTGATATTGGTATTCGTATACCCACAGGAACTAGGGTTGCACCTTGGTGTGTACAAAATGCAGAAGCACAGCTAGAAGCTGAAGAAGAGAGAAACATCTAAGAGGAGAAAAGTTTAGCACTCAGGATGCACAAGGGGACACCCACCGGACTTACCAACCAGGCTGCATGATTTCTGAACACAGAAGTCAGGGAGAATTGATTATGGAGCTGGCATATATGCACACAGGGAATAAAACATAGGCTGTGTACATTCCTGCTGGGTTTAGTTAAAGGTATACATTTTTAAAAAATATATTACCAGAGTTGGAGGGATGGTTTAGTGGTTAAGAGCTAATTTTTTAATTACCATATATCGATTAATTGTTTTAAACAAAAAGGTACCAGAGGGTACCAAGCAAATTTCCAAAGGAAGGAAGCCGCCAACAGTCCTCCTCAGCTATCATGCGTATGAAACAGTAGCCAGCACAACCTAATCAACCTAAGGGATACAGTAGTAGCATTTGTAACCAACATGTAATTGGATTTAAGAGAAACTCAACAAGAAGGAAATCATTCCTGGTGCTGGAAACCCAGCCAACTCCCCAGGACTACTGAAGTCATATAGAACAGAATGACAACTGTCATCTTACTAAACCAGCATAATTACTAACTACATTTTAAATCTTTCCTTATCTCCTCTTTTTTTTTTTTCCCCTGGCTTTTTGAGGCAGGGTTTCTCTCTGTAGCTCTGGCTGTCCTTGAACTCACTCTGTAGACCAGGCTGGCCTCTAACTCAGAAATCCACCTGCCTCTGTCTCCCAAGTGCTGGGATTAAAGGTGTGTGCCACCACTGCCCACTTCCTTATCTCCTCAACAGGTGTAGTTCTCTTTCCTTAAGAGGGGAGCTTTCTTTGCAATAGAGAACCTTTCAGGACACCACGATCAATCAAAACGCAGAGTCGTGAAGTCCGGTCCCAGGGATCCGTCTGGAATACAGCACCGGCACCTGAAGCTCAGGGACAGTTGCAGAAGGGGGGTGGGACAACCCTAAGGGCCCGAGGACCAAGAAGTGTCCTGTGAGATTGTGTCCCCTGAGAACGTCTGAAGCTGCATCTATAAAATCTTAGCAGTAACCAGGCCCAAAGGCAAGCTGAACAGGAACAATAGCAGACATGCTGATGTGGACGCATGAAATTCAAGGAGGCATCTGTCCGACCACAACAACTACGGGTAACGAGGAACGCTGAGAGCAGAAATAGCGAGGGAGGAGCACACCGATTGGTTATCCGACACCAACCGATCAGCCCTGAAATCTAGATACAGGTAACATATTACAGACTGAGCAGGTTATATTCTCTCTCTCTCTCTCTCTCTCTCTCTCTCTCTCTCTCTCTCTCACGCACACACACACACACTAGCACCTAATTTTAAAATAGGGCATGAATTTGATAGGGAACACGGAGGGGCATATGAGAAGCTTTTGAGAGAGAAAAAGGAGGAAAGGAGAAATGATGTAATTATATTATTAACTCAAAAAATATTAAAACGTAATGGTTGTGGCATGCGTTTTGGGGTCCGGCTGTGGTTGTGTGCCCTCTGCTCCCTCCCTCTCGGGGTGTCCAGACGCGGCTGCACACTGGCCTGGTAGGATGAAGCAAGCAGGACCCAGTCAGTATGGGTGGGCCCTAAAATAGGAGCTTCAGCGTCAGCAGGACAAAGGCTTAGGTGTCTATTTAGCATATTAAGGCGGACCAGGCGGCCAGGTTCTCCCAGCATCCCTCAGTCCCTATCTGTTACACCGCATGGCTGGCGTGGTGGCTCCCAACCCCAGAACTCAACAGCCTAGGGGCTGGGCTGCCCTTCCCCAGAGACTCTTCCCTACACAATGCAGACTTTGTGGTTATCTGTCCTGTTTGTACCTTCGGCCTCTTCCTGCGGCACCTGGTTCCTGCCTCTCCTCTCCCTTCCTCGGCCCCATCTCCTCACAAGGCTCAGGGTCCTAATCACTCCGGATCTCCCCCAGAAGTGTCTGCCTCTGGCTATGCTCTCCCTGTATCTACAATAAACTTTCTCCTCCTCCTGTACCTAGGGGCAGTCCTCTCTCCCCCTCTCCCGTTCCCTCCCCTTTCCTCCCCTCTCCTCCCCTCCCTTCCCTTCTCCTTTTTTTCCCTTTTTTCCCTTCACCAACTTGACTCCACCACGCTCGAGGCAATCTCTGAGATTCACCGCTTGCCCTCTGTAACGTCTCTTATTTTAACTTCTAATAAAGTTGTTTTTGCGCTCCCTTTTCAGTCTGTTCTTAAATCCTTTTATTAATGAGTCTAAGAACCCCAAGATGGGACCCTGATCACGACGATGCGTGTGTATACATGTGTGGGCTGAGCGTAGTTAAAACAGATTTAAGTTGGACTCAGCAGGACCAGTTTACCCTGCTTTCTCATTTCCCCACATTTAGCTTGGCCTTTCCCCTCCCAAGTCCAGGAAATACTCTACAGCTGAGTTATAGCTCTGGGCAACTTTTTATGTTCTGAATGAGTTTTTCCAAGTCGGTTGACCTTGAAATCACTCTGTAGCCCAGCAAGGTTTTAGCTTGCTGTACTTCTGCCTCAACCTCTCAAGCAGCTCGGACAGCTGGCCTAAACCACTTACAAGGCCGTGTTCCGGAGCAGGCTTGTTTACACAGACAGTGAACCTGATCAGGACAAAGGTGATTTAAGTTAATTTTTGCTTTCCTTTGCAACTAAGCCAATAGTGCTTATAAATGTTTAATATTGTCACTTAGGAAAACAATTACATCGGTACTGCTTTGAGAAATGAAGTCATACGTGATTTGCTGGAATTTTTCAAAGAAAAAAAACCCGTTAACACGGGAAATGAGTTGGCGCAGCTTTTCCTAACCAGTTCCTGCGAAACTCTGTTAGGGAAGGCAGGAAGCAACAGGAATTTGTCTTGAATTAAGTGTTAGCCCGGAGAAAAGGAGCAAGTGAAAGAAACAGGGAGGCGTCTGAAGGCCTGGTTCTTAGTAATCAGTTATTATGTGCATCAGTATGACCGGCCGGGAGGAGATCATCTCTGGGATCCGCGGGGATTAAACCGACTTTTCCTTTGTACAACAGGAAGGATTGTGCTTGTTAAGACCCTGCTCACTGAGTTGTTAATGAATCTTTTCTCTGCCACAGAGATGTAGAAGAGCTGATTTGGGACAATTAAAGGTGCTATTAGCATCCAAATGAGGAAGAGGAACCCGGGGGTGCAGAGGGCGAGAACAGAGTAGGGACAGTAAATAAAGGCAGAGTCAGGAACTTGGAGGAAACCCAGGCTCAGAAACGGTCTGGGTTAGGAAAACGAATGCTGTTTTTCTCTGGAGTCAGTGAAACCCGCCCCCTACCAAATTCCACTAGTAACCACACAAGAAAACCCTCCTTTCATTTTGTAAACGTGTTAAAGGGCCACAGTGGCACACAGTGGAATTCTATGATAGGACCCAGGAGGGAATTAAGGTGACCTCAGGAAATACTGCAGGGGGATGAAAAAGTCTATTTCCAGCTCCAGTAACTTGAAGCACACAGGTCACACTTCTGGGCCTTATTTTACCTAAGTTTTATCATTGACCATTGACAGGATAGAGGCAGATTGTCAATTCTGGGGTGGGGGGAGGGAGGAGTTGGCCAAAACTATTTTACTCTTGCATTCTTAGACGTGTTATACTATTTTCTGTTAACATGGACAAGTATTTGGACTGGGAGCCAGGCTTCCTGATAAGAACTGGATAGAGGTTGGCAACCAGTTTAAGAAAAGGACCCTACAGCGAACAAGTTTTCTTTGGTTAAAGCTTGAAATGACCTTGGTCTTGTTTCATCCCTGGCTCAGTGTTGCCCTGGTCTAGAAGCCAACGTGCCTATTTAAGTTTAATGTTAAACTAAATGTTTGTAGGTGCAGCCCCGTGACCCCAGATGCTCAGGAAGCCAAGACAAGTGGATCACATACTCAAGGCATGCTTGGGCTAAGAGTGTGTTGAAAGGCTAGCCTGGGCAACTTGGTGAGAACTGTTTCAAATACTTCAACAAACCAATCGCCAGGTTGCTGGTTAGAGATGTGGTTTTAAGCCAATCGTTTTGATGTTACCTTACTTCTCTCCCTGAGTGGTCATCTCTTGCTGGAAACTGTATGCTGTGACTGAACATGAGAGGCACTTGGGCCTTTGTGAACGAGCCAAGTGCACTGACCTGTTCATCCTCCCTCCCTAGTTCCAAGCAGTAAAGCCTTATTAACTCCACCGCACTGACGCTCAGCGACAGCCCCTTTCCAGGGGACTGGTCCTACACTACAGAAGCTCTGCCCTCTCTCTTCCTCTTCTGCTCCTACCCAAGAGTAACGTATAACAAAAAACTCCTTTCTAAAACTCACCTCTTGTCTTCTCTTCTCTTCTCTTCTCTTCTCTTCTCTTCTCTTCTCTTCTCATGAAGGGAATGCTATACTCTGCTACGTTGACTATTAATACAATCCCACCAGACTTTATGGCTGGGAGTTCTGGTAAGAGTACCTGCTTCATAGGACGCTGATGCAGGAGGATTACAGTCTGAAAACAACCTAAGAAAGTGAAAATTACAAAGTTTCTGTAAAGCAAAGGACACCATCAAAAGGGCAAATCGGCAACCAACAAATTGGGAAAAGATCTTCACCAACCCTACATCAGATAGAGGGCTAATATCCAATATATATAAAGAACTCAAGAAGTTAGACTCCAGAAAACCAAATAACCCTATGAAAAAATGAAGTACAGAGTTAAACAAAGAATTTTCACCTGAAGAACTTCGGATGGCGGAGAAGCATCTTAAAAAATGCTCAACTTCATTAGTCATTAGGGAAATGCAAATCAAAACAACCCTGAGATTTCACCTTACACCAGTCAGAATGGCTAAGATTAAAAATTCAGGAGACAGCAGATGTTGGAGAGGGTGTGGAGAAAGAGGAACACTCCTCCACTGCTGGTGGGGTTGCAAATTGGTACAGCCACTCTGGAAATCAGTCTGGCGGTTCCTCAGAAAACTGAGCACCTCACTTCCAGAAGATCCTGCTATACCACTCCTGGGCATATACCCAGAAGATTCCCCAGCATGTAATAAGGATACAGGTTCCACTATGTTCATAGCAGCCCTATTTATAATTGCCAGAAGCTGGAAAGAACCCAGGTATCCCTCAACAGAAGAGTGGATGCAAAAAATGTGGTATATATACACAATGGAGTACTATTCAGCCATTAGAAACAATGAATTCATGAAATTCTTAGGCAAATGGATGGAGCTGGAGAACATCATACTAAGTGAGGTAACCCAGACTCAAAAGATGAATCATGGAATGCACTCACTAATAAGTGGATATTAACCTAGAAAACTGGAATACCCCAAACATAATCCACACATCAAATGAGGTACAAGAAGAATGGAGGAGTGGCCCCTTGTTCTGGAAAGACTCAGTGAAGCAGTATAGGGCAAAACCAGAACAGGGAAGTGGGAAGGGTTGGGTGGGAAAACAGGGGGAGGGAAGGGGCTGATGGGACTTTCGGGGAGTGGGGGTCCAGAAAAGGGGAAATCATTTGAAATGTAAATAAATATATCAATAAATTAAAAAAAATGTAGGAAGATCTCAAGTATCATCTGGTTTCAAACACATGTATCTTCACTTAGAATGAAGGGGATGGGTGTACAGGATAGAAGCTGTGTCTTCATGTTACACATCTCTCTTATTACCTCAAACTTTGGTCCAAATGCCTATACAAACACGTTAGTCATTTAAGAAGTGTTGATCTAGCCGGGCGGTGGTGGCACACGCCTGTAATCCCAGCACTCTGGGAGGCAGAGGCAGGCGGATTTCTGAGTTCGAGGTGCTCACTCGGTAGCCTGGTCTACCGAGTGAGCTCCAGGACAGCAAGGGCTATACAGAGAAACCCTGTCTCCAAAAAACCAAAAAACCAAAAAAAAAAAAAAAGTGTTGATCTAGCCGGGTGGTGGTGGTGCATGCCTGTAATTCCAGCACTCTGAGAGGCAGAGGCAGGCAGATTTCTGAGTTGGAGGCCAGCCTGGTCTACAGAGTGAGTTCCAGGACAGCCAGTGCTACACAGAGAAACCCTGTCTCAAAAAAAAAAAAAAAAAAAAAAAAAAAAAAAAAAAAATCAAATCCAAAAAACCAAAAAAAAAAAAAAAAAAGTGTTGATCTAAAACTGCTAATATAAGGTTCATTAGCCTTAAATTTACTTAACTTTTCTTGGTCCTCTTCAAAATTCCTCCAGGGTAACTAGGATATTTTCAAGATTCTAGCAACGGGGAGCCTTGTAGATATACCACCCCTTACCCAGAACTAGACTAGTAGTATCCATGCAGAATCAATTATCTCACGATAGGCACCAATACCCTATTCCTATCCCTAGCAGTAATGTTTTCGGGCTTAGGGTGTTAATCAGACTCCACAGAACTCTCCACGCGCTGACCACAAAACCAGTTTGAGCAGACCTTTGAAAAGGCATCCTTGTTGTCCATTCTGATACAATCATGCAGCTAACACTGCTGCACAAAAGATAGAACAATGTCTGGGATTGGAGAGATGGCTCAATGGTTAAGAGCACTGACTGCTCTTCCAAGGGCCTGAGTTCAAATCCAGCAACCACATGGTGGCTCACAACCATCTGGAACAAGATCTGATTCCCTTTTCTGGAGTGTCTGAAGACAGTTACAGTGTACTTAGATATAATAAACAAATAAATAAATCTTAACAATAAAAGATAGGACAATGTCTACATTGAGTTTCTTTACTGTTTCACCACTGCCACTGTGCTTAGAGTCTTGAGATAGCAGGCTACCAAATCTGGTGTGTTAGGAGGACTTAGAGTCAGGTCTCTGGTCCAGTATTTTAGTAACAGTGACATGGTGAAATAGTGTATATTTTGATAGTTGCTTGTGAAAAATTACTGAAAGGCAGCTGAACTCATTGGAAGGATGTAGTCATTGCCTGTAAGAGTTGACAGCATGGAAATACTCAGCTGAAAAGAATAGAATACATATGTATATATGTATATATTCTATATGTATATGTATATATATATGATATATAGGAAGAAAACAGTGGTTTTTTTGTCTAGCAGTTTTTTCAATCGACAACTGCTAAAATTTGCATATCTCCCACTGGAACCCCAGATATCATTGAAGACTTCTTATACTTTGAATTCAATACATCCATCCCTGCAGCCTAAGACCACAGCCGCGCAAGTGAAGAGCTTGTGATGAAGAAAGGGTAATTGTGGCCATAATCCTTTTCATCCTTCAAACACACCTGCCACCACTCCATTCTGTGTCTTCCTAAAAGATCTCTCTGCCTGCCTTTGCAGGAGCACCTCGGTCTTTCTTCTGGTTTCCGGGAGCATCCGTCTGACTTGTCTTTCTCCGCTAGGTCTTCCTTCCCTTTCCAGCCGTAGTTCTCATCTTCCTGACGCCGCGACCCTTTAACCCAGCTCCTGCTGCGGTGACTCCCATCCCGAAGCTTATTTTCATTGCTGCTTCATAAGTGTAATTTTGTTACTGTTATGAATCATACGGTAAATATCCGTGTTTTCCAACGGTCTGAGAGGACCCCCGTGAAAGGGTCCTGTGATCCTGAAGGAGTTTCCACCCACAGATCGAGACTGATGCTTCAGAGTAAAGTGTCTGTCCCTCACCATTATTACTGTCGAGTGAAGGATCGCGGTCCAGGCAGCCTCTCATCTCCCATGTGCCACCTTGAGAGTTCTAACGCTTCTACGGAAGTCAGCGTTACTTTCCCTCAGATTTAACTGATTTTTGAAATAAGATTTAAAGAGTATTTAGGGGAGTCATCAGTTGTGAGCGGAAGGGAGGTGCGCCTCTGGTACTTCCTGAAGCCTGGCAAGGGGAAGGAAGCTGGAAAGAGATACTTAGCAGTGTGAGGACCAATGATGGTAGGAAGGGAGTGAAAAACCACAAACACTGCTCGGGGCACACTGATCTCCACACACGGGCACCTCGGGGTCTTAGGAAACAGCAACTGGTAAAGTCCCTGTCACTCCCTCTTATGCTTGTCCCCTGAAGCAGGTCATAGAAGCATAAAAAGGTTTCGCGCCCCTCCCCTGAGGAAAGTCGCAGGACTGTCTTTGGAGAGGTGCCTTCCCCATCCCAGGAAAGGAGAGAAGGAATCCCGATGAACGATGAACGCAATGCGGAAAGAGCCTTCCTTTACCACGAGGTTTGAGAGAGTATAATTAGGCGAGATTTATGTTCAGATGAGTAAGACTTGCATAAAGATGCTCTTGGGTTCTTGTTTCACGGATATTGTTACTAAGTGTATGTGTGAGTTTTTCTATCAATCACGTAGCTCCTGGCAAACTGCACCTGTTTTTGACAGCAGTAGAAGTTTCCCCACAAAAGAATGATTAGTGTCTTGGAATAAATCAACACTGTCTGCTCAATTGTAGCCCCTCAGTCCTCTGCCTTCTTTGAACACAGACTTAAATCTGTTTCCTGAGTTTATTTATTTATTTGTTTGTTTGTTTGTTTTTCGAGACAGGGTTTCTCTGCATAGCCCTGGCTGTCCTGGAACTCACTCTGTAGGCTGGCCTCGAACTCAGAAATCTGTCTGCCTCTGCCTCTCAAGTGCTGGGATTAAAGGCATGCACTACCATTGCCCAGCTATTTCCTGAATTTTTTATCTTCGTAGTTTTTATTGGAAGTAATTTTTTTTCATAGAATATATTCTGATTACATTTTTCCCTGCTTCATCTCCTCCCAGATACTCCCATTCACTCACCCATCCAACTTCACGTTCTCTTTCTCTCTTTCTTTAAAGAACAACAGGCAAACAAACAAACCACAACAAAAAGAAAAAAAATCACAAGAAACACAGACACACATACACACAAAACATAAAAACACAAAATCTGTTTCCTGAATTTTGAATATAAAATACTCTTTCACTTTTTTAAATTTACGAGGATGAATTGGTCAACAGTAGAAGACAGAAGCAATGTATGTAAAACAGGAGTCTAAAGCAGCTGGCTTCCCTAAGGTCCCTTTGACACATTTAGCGCATGCCCACGGTCCTCTTCTTACTCTGACTCATTATCATTTAGCGCATGTCCACTCTTCTCTTACTCAAACCCACTAGGATTTAGCGCATGCCCACTGTCCTCTGACTCTGTTTCTCATCAATGCACTTTAAAATTATTCAGATGTCACTGTTTCTCTGGCTCTTCATCTCCCGAGTCACATGAAACAATGCACCTGAATGTGACTTTTCTTCTGCCAATCAGTCTTTTCTTACAAAGCCCCAGGGTACATAGAGAAAAACATACATTTTCCTCTCTGGTAGATGCTAAGAAAAATCTCTTCTGACACTTGCTAAAATCGTGTGGAAGACTATTGCAATAGGGATAATACACTAGGAAAGAGAGGTTAGGGTCAGAATATAGCAAAGACTTATTTAAGAGCATTCACAAAGAGGGATTTATAAACAGATTAAGGAGTCTCTGGATAGAAATTAGTAAGAGAAACCACAAGGAGATTCTAACTAATCTGACCTAAATGGATTCATCTACAAGTAAGAGTCTTACTGATGAGAAACTTGGCCAAACAGGCAAGAAAATAGTAAGAATGGAGAAAATCTTCCAATTCTACTAAGCACAACAGCTCCCAATCTTCCCAATGCTGTGACTCTTTAATACAGTTCCTTATGTTCCTCATATTATGTTCCCTCTGTGAATATCATTGTAACATTTTATTGACTACTTTCTTTTAACAGTAAGATTAATAAGAATGATTTTCAATATGCCAATTACCACATCACTTTAGTTTTATATTTCCTTAGTTAGTAAAATTAGTTACAAATAATTTCCATACAGAGTTTTGATGCGAATCAATAATTGATGAAAGAAAATATTTTAATAATTTAAAAATAGGCATGTATAGTTAGTGTCAGTAAACCAAAAAAAAAAAAAATGTTAAATGGAGGAACATGTGGATATAACCACAATGTCCAAAACTGTACTACTGAAACTTTATTCCTATTCTCAAAGGACAATAAGAAACACTAATGAATCAAATTTATTTAAGTCAGTACATTTAAACAATCTATATTTTTTTAAGTAAATGAGAAGTCTTAGGAATGGGGTTTGGGGTAGAAACACTTGCCTACAGAGCACACGACTCCTGATTCTATCACTAATACCTCTGTGCTGGTTTTATGTCAACCTGACACAGGCTAGAGTCATCTGAGGGGAGGGAACCCCAGTTGAGAACATTCCTCCAGCTGTAGAGCACTTTCTTATTTAGTGACTGATGGGGGAAGGCCCATCCCAGCATCCCACTGTGGAGAGAGCCATCCCTGGGCTGGTGGTCCTGGGTTCTATAAGAAAGCATGGGGAGCAAGCCAGGAAGCAGCGCCTGTATCAAGGTTCCTCCCCTTCATGAATTCCTGCCTTCTCCACTGTTCTTGATGATGAACTGTTTTATGGAACTGCAAGTAAAGTAAAGTAAGCCCTTTCCTTCCCAAGTTGCTTTTGGTCATGGTGTTTCATCCCAGCAATAGCAACCCTAAGTTAGACAACAAGAACAAAAAAACAAGAAGGATAATAAACTTGTAAAGTTCCCAGAAAAAAAGATATACTTAAGATCTTCTACAAGGCTGATTGGCTTATAAGAAAGGGAGTTGGAATGTACCAGATCCAGAGCCATATTCTTCTGGGCTGACATTAGTCCCCTGTCTGATGCATTTGTCCCCTGCCTGATGAAATATTCATGCATCTATCATGCATCTTCGGAAGCTTTAACTTCACTAACCAGCTGCTCTCACCAACCCAGAGGCTTCTGATGCTGTCTTGTAACGTTTAAACACATAGTAGAGGGATTCCCTTGTGCTGTAACCACCTACATAATGACAACTGATGGGTCTGGAAGATTGTTCAGATGTGTTTTGTCTGTTTGTTTGTTCTATGACTATAAAAGCTCATTCAGCTTCCATGTTAGAACATAGTATTTGGGGCAACTTGAATCATGTTTCAGGACCATGGTCACTAGTCCCTCATATTTGCCTCAGACTAGATAGCACACACCATCTGTAACTTCAGACCCTCCAAGGGCATCTACACCCTCCCTCACATGCACACACACACACACTCACACATACGCGCGCGCACGCACACGCACGCACATGCACGCACACACACACGCGCACGCACTCACACACACTCACACGCATGCACATGCACACACACGCACGCACGCATGCACGCATGCACACACACACATACACCCACACACACACCCACACACACACACACACACACACACACACACACACGCACGCACACGCACACACCGGGACAAGGGATGGGAAGGGGGCTAATCTTACACTGTTACCAGATAACTTGTATAAACAAAATGATTCTAACTGATCAGAGCTTTTCATTTGCTCACTGACCCCTACCTCCATCCCTGTCAATTAATCGCTGCAATCATTTGGCAAAGAAGAACAGCTGAAGGGGCCCAGTGACCTCAAGTCCATCTTTTGGGGTGCTCACAGGAGATTTAGGCTTAAACAGATGCAAAAAGGGGGACAAAGGTATGAGAGGTATGGATAATTGAGCAGTCCTGTGGAGAGCTTAGATCACCGCTTCCATTATGATTATGCAAAGGGAGCTGAAGTCCTTACCATCACTCTTGTTTATGTCTGGTTGGTAGAAATGACTGCCTTTGTTTCATGAGTCATCTGGGGGTTTGCGGTATAAAGCTCTGCTGTTCCTGAAATTTAAGGTGACTTCACATGATTAGGATAGTGACTTTCTTCTCTGCCTTTAGCCCTGAAAAGAATGAACTTGTTAGATAGACACTTCTTGAGGAATTAACACGCCTATGTGCAGAGATAAACAGGTGACCCAAAGTAGAAAAGACAGAAACCAAAGAAGGCAAGGATGCCAGGCATTATCAAGCACTTAGCTAACTTGCAGCCATACTGGGGAATGAGGGATTTTTAGCAAAAGCAGCTTCTAAAGGCCCCTTTCTGAATTTCTGAAGATGGGAAACAGCAGCAGCTGGGCTGCTTGAACACGTTCACATTACAGCATTGTTTCCTGGGAACTGTTCTACACGGTCCGGTCGACACATTGCAGTAGCCATACTTTAGGTTTTGAATGAATGAGTATATTCATATATATGTGTTGGTTCCTGCGTTGATTTCTGTGCTCGCTCAAATGTCCTGTCTGCTACCTGCGTTGCGGCTGCCGCTGCTCACCATGCCCACATGTGCGCACCCCGGGCACCGCGCCGCAGGACGCGGTGGAACCATGAACCGCAATGAGACACGCTAGACCAGATAGCTCCACGTGGGCTTTATTTAAGACGGGGAAGGGGTAGCGGGCGGGAAGGAAAGGGGGAAGAGAAAGAAAGAGAGCGAGGAAAGGAGTGCTGCTCAGTTATATACCGGGTGGGGGGGTGGTGGGGGGTGGTGGTGGTGGTGGTGTGTGTGTGTGACATAATTACAGGTAAAGGTGGGCTATGGAATTCTGGGTAAACGGCAGCTGTTGCCTTGGCAACAGGCCTATACATTGCTTGTATGGCGTCACAAGCTTTGCAGGCCTCAGGCCTCGGGTACCTACAATATGTATATGACAAGTCAAAGTAAGAGGAAATAGTGATAGATATACATTACAAATAGATGTTAGACAGACAGACAGACAGAAACAAAATCCAGCCATTAGAACATCCAGCATTAAACAACTGAGACAGTTAAGGCAGCTGGAATTCCCCACTGAACTTTCTTGCCACCGATGAGCATTCTGTGGATGAACTTCCAGCCCTTCTGTCCCTCTGTAGGCACTTTCACATCCCCGGATGAAAACAGTAACATCTGTTGCAGATACTTTACTTCCAAGGACATAATGTTCTTATTCTAGGGCTGTTTGTTGTTCTCTTCCTTCCCTGTCACAATGTTAATGATGGGAGCAGTTGATCCTTAAACAAAGAGCCTTTGTGGAGTAGGGACTCTCTTGCTTCCAGAACCAGCTTCTCAGTGTGCTCAAATCATACATGAGAATTCACCAATGTATTGAATTTTGCACTGTTAGAAGAATTCTTACTTCACTTTGCTTCAAAAACCAAACCAACCAATCAAACAACCCCAAAACCTCAACAACAACAAAAAAAGGTTAGGAAAATGGCTCAGATGGTAAAAGTACTTGTCAAATAGTGTTTTCTGGCAAGTGTAAGGACCTAATTTCCAATATTGGTCACCCACATGAGAAACCAGGTGAGGCAGAGAATATCTGTAACTCCAGTTTGGGGGCAGAGAGAAAGAAGATCCTTCTAATGGGCTGACCAGCTAACCTAACTGAATCAAGGAGCTCTACTTCAGTAAGAGACCTAATGTCAAAACATAAAATGGAGAGTGATTAAAAGATAGCCAGTGTCAACTTCTAGCCTTTATGTATATGTGCACCTACAAAGTACACACACACACACACACACACACCAAGCATCATTATTGCTGATATTACCATTGACATATTAGTACATTTGAGCAAATGAAGTGAATTGTCCCCATAGATTCTTATAAATTGTTGTACTCCTTGTTGGGCATATTGGCACACATCTTTAATTCCAGCACTTGGGAGGCAGAGGCAGGAGGCTATCTATGAGTTCGAGGCCAGCCTGGTCCATACAGTGAATTCTAGGGCAGCCAGAGCTACATTATGAGAGCATGTAACAAAAACAAAACAACAACAACAAAAGTTTTACTCTTGTCTTTGGTTTTGTTTTATTTTGTTTTGTTTTTTGAGTACTAACTTAGATAAACTGCACTAACAGAAATTGAAGATTGGGATTTGAGATAAGGTAGGGATGAGAGGCCAAGAACAGCTCAGTGTCCTTAGGCTGATGGAGCTGTTAGGATAGTTTGAGGATGGTGGAGCTCAGTAAGGAGTGTGGGGAAAAACTCAGAACAACTTTGAAAAATTGGAAAAAGGTGTTCCAGGGACTGTTGTTATGCAGCCCATGATTGTCCTGGTTACCTTTCACTTGTCTCCTTGCTTACTACTCCAGTTCATGAAGCAAATAAAGAGGAGCATAAACACTTCCGGGGGACCAATACGCATGCGCATTGCCTGCCACTGTGGCTGTGGCCCGTCTGCATCTATTAACAAATTCATTTCAGCACTCGAGTGCCTTTCTCTCTGTTTCCTCTTTGAATTTTCCTTTGACATTATTTTTTAAATCCTCATGGTTCCCTCATTAATAAATCTCTTATAATCTTTGATATGCTTTCATTATATATTTGATTGAGTCATGATTTTCCTTTTAAAAGTTTCCACTTCAAAAATCATCCTAGGTTTTTGCCAAGATGGTACCCGAAGTGAAGGAGGATCCTGTCAGCCCCGAAGTCGAAGCCAGAACAAAGGCATTGAAAGCCAAGATGGTGGTGCCGAGAGACACAGAAGATGACCGACCTGAACATCACCCACTGTCTAGCTGCCCAAGACCCTGCAGCTCTTGGAGGCACCCCAAAGACCCTCAAGAGTGCGCTGAAAAGAAACCAGCTTATGCCATCATGAAGTTCTCCCTGCCCACAGAAAAGAGTAGGCAACAAACTTGTGTTCGCTGTGGTGTGTGTGTATGTGTGTGTGTAGGCCAGCAAGAACCAGATAGCCAAGATGTGGAGAAATGCTATGACTGTGGTGTAGCCAAGTCCTTTCTTTAGGACTGACCAAGAGAAGGCATATGTAGATGTAGATGATGTAGATGACATATAAGACCTATAAGACATATAAGACATATATGACATATGATGTATATATGTATGTTGTATGTGATGTGCAGGATGTATGCGATATATGTATATATTCAGTTGCCTCCTGGTGGGCAACAAAATTGGTATCCAAATTGAGCTCAGCAGCTAATTCTACATAGATACTTTGTCACCACTTAAAAACAAAAAACAACCAACCAACCAACCAACCAACCAACCAAACAAACAAACAACAAAAACACCAAAAAAACCAAAACCATCCTTCAGAATGCCAATGATGCTTAACATTGCTGGGCAAACCTATTGCCATAGGCTCATACATCACAGGGTACCAACCCATCTGTAGAACCGCACACAGCTCTAACTCCACCCACTGATGTTCTAACTTTTCCTCCTCTCCACTGCCTGCGTGCTTGTTTCTTACATTTTCGTTTTGTGTGTTTCTTTAGCGCCAACGCATGACTAAAGTCGCTAAGCTGAGGTTGTACGCACTATGTACTTGATTTTATAATTCAGGAAAACACTTCCCTCTCCTTCTGTAGTTGTAAAGGTTTTTTCTGTCTTTAGAGACTATACTAATTACATAATATACTATCTGGTAAAGTCTTTTAAAAGAACTCTATTCTGATTTGTTCATAAAATACTACATACATTTTTGTCCAATTAAATTGAGTCATTATTCTCGTAATACTACATACATTTTTGTCCAATTAAATTGAGTCATTATTCTCGTAAACTATCATTTCAATAGTAAAGCACTTGTATTTTGTAATACCTCTGCTTAAAATAATTTAGAAGGTTCTTTGACCTTTAACTTAGAACCTTGGACTGAAATCAACAGAAAATCATTGAATACTACACTATAAATTAGGAAGCACAGCTTGAAATTGATCCATTTTTGTGTCCTGGTTTATTTCCTACATAGAGCTTAGCCTTTTATTCCAGCTGATAAGTTCATTTTTGCTACCTAAATAGAAATATGCATTGCTAGCAAGTTGTGTTTTGTATATTAACATGGGACTTTGCTCAGATGCAGATACATGCTAAAGAATCTGACAGTCTTTTCCTCACTGTGACTGGGGCCTGGAACTTAGCAGACAGTAGACAGATTAGCCAGGGGGGAAAATGACTGATTGTTTTGTCTGCAGATTCTTTGCTCCTCATTCTACCAGAGACAAAGATTTATATACAAACTTCACATCAGCAAAATGGCAGAGTTAAGGCACTAGAGGGAAAGAATGGAAATGGTGGAGATCGGACCCATGGGTCTCTGGGGTTTTCAATACTGAGTGTCTGGATTCCTGTATTTAATAGTAAAGGTGAGCCTTCTTAATAAAAATAATAATAATAATAATAATAATAAAGTGGCTTAGTCGGAGTCCACATCCATTCTTTCACAGACCTGTAATCTACATGGCAGTCTACGCACTGCTGCAGGAAAGGAAGACACAGGGTGTCCGTGAGTAGTAAGGACAGACTCACTGCAGAAGGCAGCTAGGAAAGAAGCCCCCACATAGTTTCTTACAACTCCACACAGCCTTGAGAGAGAACTGAGTCCAGGGCTTAGATCTCAGTACCAGGCCTACCACAGCAAAACCCTGTGCCAGGCACATAACTCTCAATCCCAGGGTATTGCAGGGGTGGGGGGGTGGGGGGGTGTCGGGAAGTGAATCGATAGAATTATGTTAGCCATGGATATGACTAACTGGGCAGTAGAGACTGGGAACAGGCTATCTTCACGCTCAGTATTGTTAAGTCCTGCAGGAAGCTGGCTTTGATTGTAAAGGACTGGTCTGTACCACACTTCTCTCAGTCTTTGGTATCACAGCTGCTATTTAAAGATAGAGCTACAATATATGTCCCTGATCCAGCCAGAAACTGCTCTCCAGTGTAACCAAACGTAATGGGACTTCCTCTCGGTGAATGCGAAGTCAATGAACGCAAGCTGAAGGGGAAAGAATAGAGAAAACATAATAATTTGAGCAAATAGGGAAAGCACTGGGGTTATTTGTAGCCAGCGTCCTCCCCGGGCACAGAAGGCACGGATAGTGGTTTCTCTTATGTTCATGTAGGACAGTACATGTAGCACATTTCTGATCATGCTCAGATTAAGGCCATAGAGCAAATATTTAGGAAGGAAAGATGGGAGACACAAGATTGTTTCTACATACATTCAGCTCAAGGGCACTGAGCACTTTTTCAAAAAGGAGAGAGAGTAGATGTGAATATTTCTGAGCATGCTCAGTTCAGCACTAAAATGAGTCATGTTTACACTCTATCACGTAAAAGAACGAGTCGGAGAGGCTCAGTGACTTCAGGTTCCTAGAAGGTCCTCTGAGGAGTTACAGTTGAAACAAAATGAGACCACTGAAGGTAGAGTAGGAGTCTTTAGAGGAATGGCAGTGTTTCTTTCCTCCAGGAACCGTAGGCATTTTTTCTTAAAGTTTTCTTCCTCCTTAAATATCTAACTGCTGACAGCCAGGATCACAATCAGCTCTGCACAGACATTGGCCCACCCTTGACACAGTGCAAGTCCTTGTGGCATAGCCACATTAAAAGAAAAAAATTAAATAGAAAAATGCTGGAATTAAATAACATCATAAAAGAAACAGACCTGGAAGATATTTGCAGAACAATTCACCCAAACACAAAAGAATTTACTTTCTTGTTAACAGCTCATGGGATTTTTCCACAAAATTGACTACATACTTGGATAAAAACAAGATATAAAAAACTTAAACACCCTTTATTCTATCTGACCACCATGGATTGAACTGGATATCAACAACAGAAAACAGTAGTAGCAGCAGCAGCAGCAGCAACAACAACAGAAAGTATAGAATCTATGGAAGGTGAACAACTTGACACTAAAAGAAAAATGGATCAAGACAGAAATCACGAGGAGAATCAAAACCATTTTATAATTGAGTGAAAATGAAAACCAAATACACCCAAACACTTGGACACAGGAGGGCAGTTACAGGAGGCAAGCTCATGTTCAATATCACTGGCTATCCCTAAAGTGCAAATCAGAACTACTTTGAGATTCCCTCTTGTACCTGTCAGGCTGGCTAAGATCAACAAAACAAGGAACAGCTCATGCTGATGAGGGTGTGACGTAAGAGGAGAACTCCTCCAGGTTGGGAGTGCAGACTTGCACAGTCACTATGGAAAGCAGCGTGTCTGTTCTTCCGGAAGATGGGAATGGATCTACCTTAGTACGTGTTTGCTTCATGGTTAGCGGCAAAACAATCCACAAAGAGGCAAGAATGAAAACTCATCCTAGCCTGACTTAGGCTCCATCAAACTTCAGGAGTCTGATGCCAGCTGGTTTATTGCCAGCATATTTAAATACAATTTGAGACACAGTTTTCTGGTGTAATACAATCAATCTCTGGTGCTCAAGGAGGCAAAATCCGTTCGAAACTAAACATTAGGTTAAGGACCTAAGGAAGGATCCGGCATGGTCTTGGTCATACACATAGCTTAAAGGTCATTTAGGCTATTAGCCGTTTCCAGTTCTGGTTCTAGAAGCTTGATAATGGCCTAGCTTTTCAGATAATGCAGATCAGCAGACTGTTAATCACCTCCAATTCCCAGCCTTCTGCACAGAAAAACAGGATATACACACTTTCCTTTCAGAGGACAATCCTGCTTGTTTAACATTCCTAATTTCCTTGAAATACACTGGGCACAAGGACCTTAGTGCTCCCAACACGTCAAGATCCAGTTATATCACTCTTGGGTATAGACCCAAAGACATTTGCTTAAGCCTGTTCTTTGCTGATCTAGTTATAATTGCCAGTATTGAAAACAACCAAAAAAAAAAAGATGTTAAAAAAAAATTTGAAAAGCTGGGCGGTGGTGGCACATGCCTGTAATCCCAGCACTCTGGGAGGCAGAGGCAGGCAGATTTCTGAGTTCGAGGCCAGCCTGGTGTACAGAGTGAGTTCCAGGACAGCCAGGGCTATACAGAGAAACCCTGTCTCAAAAAAACCAAATCTAAAAAAAAAAAAAAAAAAAAAGACGTGAAAACAACCTAGATATCCTTGAACAGAAGAATGGATAAAGAAGTGTAGTATATTTACATAATGTGGTACAGTTATACATTAAAAAAAATGATGTCATGAAATTTTCAGAAAAATGGATGGAACTCGGAAAAAATCATCCTGAGGCATCCCACACTCAGAAAGACAAACACTGTATGTATTCGCTTGTATGTCTATATTTGCTGTTGGTAATAACCCATCTACAATGCATAGAACATCAGGGTAGATCCAGAGTAAGGGACTAGAGGGAACAGAGAGATCTCATTACAAAGGGAAATAGATAGGAATGGAAGGATAGGGGCTAGAATGTGAAGATCAAGGAGCAAGGGGTAGAGAGGGTGTGGGAAAGAATCTGGGGAGAGACAGCTAATATTAAGATCCATTTGAGGGGTAGTGTGGAGACCTAGAGAAACTTTCAAAATATATGCATATATGAAGGCAAGCTAAGTGAAATACTAGAGGAGACAGAGTCCCAACAGGCCAACTCTTAGGACAAACCAAGCCTCCAGTTCTGGGATTGGATGGGATTGGATTACATCTAATTGAGTTGTTAGCCAGAGGCCCCATGGACATCCCAAAACTACAGGCTATAGGCTGCTCTCCACAAACTGAAATCAAGACCCCATCGCTGAAGACATCACCTACACAACTCATTGAACATGGAGATACTAAGCAGGTGGCTAGAGATTTCTGTATTCTTGTGTCTTTGCTACACTACAGAATGGTATTCTGCACACATCAAAGAGAAACATAAACACCGAGCCAGTCACAAACCCTTTATCCACAATGCTATCCTGCCTGTAAGATGTGCTAGGGTAATTAATGGTGGCACAAAGTTTGTGGGAGTAACCAACCAATATCTGATTTGACTTAAGGCCCACTCCATGATAGAGGACACATACCTGACACTTTTTCAGTGACCAAGAACCTGAGACTAGATAGACAAGGGACCTAGGGTAGAAGCAAATATTTAATACTGGTATTTAAAAAAGAAGAAGAGGAAAAAGAAAAATGTAGTGATAAAATGACTCCTAATGATATTCTGCTATACATGTCAGTGCCCTGCTCTGACACCTCCAGAGAAGTTTCCTCCTGCAGCGGAGGAGAACAAACACTGAGACCCACAGCTAGACATTAAGCAGAGAGTTAGAGACCTCGGACCACTCAGCCCTAACTGAGTGACTCCATCAAATCTCTCCCTCAGCGCTCAGGGAACACCAGAGAACAGGATGCAGAAAGGGTGTGTGAGAGCCAAAACAGACAGAGGACACCATGGGAACAAAGCTCTTTGAATCAACATAACTTGTATGAACTTCCAGACTAAAGCAGAACTCACAGGAACCACACAAGTCTCTACCAGGTCCTTTGCGAATATATTTTGGCTTCTAGTTTAGGGTTTTTCTGGGATTCCTGAGTGTGCAAATGAATGGGTCTGTGATTCTTGTGCCTTCTCTTGGGCTCTTTTCCTGTTTTTAATGTGTCAACTTCGATGTAATAGTTTTTCTTTTATCTTACTATATTTTGTTTTGTTACATTTTTTTAAAATGCATGAATGAATGAATGAATGAATAGTAGTTGCTTGGGTAATGGTTAACAACTGAACCGTTATTTATTAGTGAGGCCAGGGTAGATCTCATGTTCAGAAGTAGTTGACCAAAATATAATGGACTCAAAGGTTTTATGAGTTTGTTTGGGGTAGGGGGGGCACAGTTATTTGGTTACAATTTGGTGTTTTTCTTTTCTGTTTGGGTGATGTTTTATTTTATTTTAGTGGTTTTTTTTTTTTAATTTATAAGTGGTTTTGTTGTTGTATTGGTTTTTGTTTGGTTTTTGAGACCTAGACTCTAAGGCAGGGCTTCTCAAGCTGTGGGTTACATATCAAATATCCTACATTTCAGATATTTACATTATGATTCATAACAGTAGTAAAATTACAAATGTGAAGTAGCAACAAAAGTAATGCTATGGTTGTAGTCACCACAGCACGAGGAACTGTGTTAGGGTCACAGCGTTAAGAAGGTTGAGAACCACTGTGCAGACACTTCCTGGAAGCAGACCAGGGGGCTTTGCTAACTCAAAATCTACAAAATAAATATCGATATACATATTACCAAAATGAATAGATATGCCAGACATCTGCTGTGGATTTACTTACTTGAGACACGATGTCAGTATTTCCATGGCTGGCCTGGAATTTGCTCTGTAGATGAGGCTGGACTTGAGCTCCAATATCCACCTATCTCTGCCTCTGCCTCTGAGTACTGGGATTGAGGGTGTGAACCAGCCGCCATAACTGATAACAACGTATCAGTTTATTTCTTAGCATCAACATGCCAAGTGAGGACGCTTTTAGAATTCCAGTCTTAGATTCCTTACACACTTGGCCATTGTGAAGTTCATGTGGTGGTATCAATATTTAGTACTAATGTAGTAGCAAATCAGAGAGGTCCTGTGTGGCTCATTAACCCTGGTTCTTACAATTTTTTTGGGGGGGGGGTTTGGTTTATTTGTTTTTCAAGATAGGGTTTCTCTATGTTGCACTGGCTTTCCTGGGACTTACCCTGTAGATCAGGCTGGCCTTGAACTCAGAGATCTGCTTGTCTCTGCCTCTTGAGTGCTGAGATTAAAGGTGTTTAGCCAAAGACTAGTATTTTAGGATGGTTGATATTTTAGATTATACAACAGGGCCAAGACCAAGGTTAGGCATAGCTGTGTCCTGCCATGGCGAGTGGTGCTGTTCGGGAGGGAACATATCTTTTTTTACCCAAGGCCCATGGCTTAGGTTCCAATAACAGAGAACAAATTGAGAATAATAATAACCCACGACATTCGTTGATGTAACCTTTATTTGACAAGAGAGGTTTTGTAAGGAAAACGAAGTGGTGTTCCCTTTTTAAACAAAACTAAAGTTATCTTAAGATTTGTGTGCTGTCACACAGTACATGTGACAAAAAGTGGTTGGTAATGAACTGTGACAGAGCAAAGACAATGATCTAGTGGTAACAAGTCACAGAAATTCCGCAAGGCCTCTCAGTTCTGACTCTTGGGAGTTTTTGTCTTTGTTGATAAGGCCACTCCTTCCTTATTCTTGGAGAATCCTGGGCTCTCACTTGGGCCTTGAGACCTGCTCTGGGTGAGAAGTGCCTGAGGGAGGTCAGAGGGACTGCCTTCTCCTCAGATAGCTTAGTTTAAAACATTCAGTGTGCTATGCTGTTACATTTTGGGATGGCATGTTCTGAACTTCATCAAGAAACAAAACAAAACAAAACGCCCAACACTACTATGGCTGTCTTTGTTTAGTTCGCTGATCCTCACTCACACTCTTTACGTTCTTGTTGACCTGAAAGTAAATGGATGGTAACCAGCGTCCAGGGATGGCAGCCAGCCTAGGGGACTTGTTTTGTTTTGAGGGTTGGCTGTCAGTCAGCAAGTCCTAGAGACCTTCCTGTCTCCGACCCTATAGCACTGGGGTTATAGGTATGAGACCACATGTAGCTTCTTTATACAAGTCATGGGACTTTCTGCTTTTTATATGCTACGCAAAACATTAAATATTTTATTATAAGACAGGCTTTGTGTATATAATTAGGGAGAGTTTAATAAAACTAGCCTTTTGTTTGATCAAGAATAGTTTGATATTTGTTTTTGTGATAGGTTTTCATGTAGCCCACTGTAGTTTCAAATTAAAAAAGAACTTATTTGTGTGGGGGGCTGTATGAATGTGTGTTTATGTATATATGTGTATATGTATGTGTATGTATACGTATGTATGTATGTATGTATGTATGTATGGTGGTGTGTATGTGTGTGTATATAGGATGTGAGTCAGTGCAGGTGCAGTGTTCTGTGGTGTGTGTGCACGGAAATCAGAGGATAACTTTCAGAGTCAGCTATTCCTTCCACTATGAGTTCTGGGGATTGGTTTGCTCGGTAAACACTTTAACTCACTGAGTCTTGAATTTGCTGTGAAGCCAAGGATGAGCTTGAACTTCTGATCCTCCTGCTTCCAGGATGGAAGGAACGTTGTAAATACTTGAAATAACAAAGGGAGAAATTAACACTGAGTTAGCACAGGTGTCCTCTGAATGCCAGGCCTGTGGACTCTTCCTATCTTTACTATCAGTGCCTTTACTGCTTCAGAGCCACTTACTACTCTGTGGGGTGCGCTGCGCTGCTGGGAATGGCAACTGTTTTTGCTAATGAAGGTGAAATTGAGTTTTCCCCTTTGGAATCTGACTAATTTTGCATGTTAAATCCATTTCAGCCCTCCTACTTGCCTCTACTGTGTTTTGTCTTTGAATCTCCTTGAACTGGCTTTCTACTACATTCTAGTCCCGAAACAATTAAAATATTCTTTACATCTTTATTCTCGTACTAGATACATGTTTATTGTTTCAAAAAAGACCGTGTGTGGTGTGTATGTGTATATGTGTGTATATGGTTTGAATGTGTGTTGTACGTGTATGTATGTACGTATGTATATGTTGCAGGATTTTCCCTGTCCAATCACATTAGGCCAGTGGAAGGCCTGTGATGAGAGGGAAAAGGGAGGCAGATCTAAGAGTTGCAGAGACAGAGAGCATCTCTGAGTAAGAGAGAAGCCAAGATGGAGGCAGATGAACAGGAAGAAGATCCTGATCCTGAATGGTTTTAACAGCCACAAGTAGCTATGATTTCATACGGTTAGAAATATTGGGATGAAGCGTTTATCATTATCAATTGACTCTGAAATTACTGTATTGGCATCTTGTAAATTGTGACTTTACTGACACATAAATCTGAGTGGTTCATTAAGCTTTAAGAGTCTTGATTTTACCGGGTTTCTGGGTATTGCATTATGCAACTGCTAGGTTGGCGGTTCTATTTGGTTACTGGAGTGTGTGACAGCCAGTTATAGGGGATTGTGACACGACAGAGAGGGAACTAGTGGCTGGCAGGACAAGTGAGCCAGATGCTGTGGGGGCTAGCTTCAGAGAGTTGGCAGTGGTGACAGTGGTGACAGTGGCAGTGGCAGTGGCAGGAGTGCGAGAAAGTGATCTGACCCCTTGGAGAGCTGGCAGGTTCATTTTTTAATATTTCCTGCAACATGTATGTATGTATTATGCAAGTATGTATGTATGTATGTATGTATGTATGTATGGGTACATGTTTATTGTATATGGTGTCTGTATAAGTATGTGTAGTGTGTATCTGTGGGTATGTGTGCATGTGTGTGTTTCAAAATTTCAGGTCCATTACCAGGAAAGTAAAGCTAGTTCCTTTCAGATTATTTGGTCCACATTCAGTGAGCATCAACTATTTAGCAGGGTGACTGAAATACACTCATGAATAAGCAGACTTTTTTATGATCCAGAGACCTCCCTTGTCTTTCCTATTTAGTTATCTATTGACTACTGTCTAACTACAAACATTTATATTGGACAGACCCACTGTTAGTATTATAATTTGGTATATTTAGGTTGAATAAGATTTTCCAGCCTGGACTATAGACCTTTCAGACATGTTTAACAATGCTGCTATGGGAAAATACATTTTGCATTTTGAGGAGCTTCTGTTGATTAAATAAAAACCATAGTAACTTTGCCTCAGCTTTTGAAATATCTCATGGCCATGACAAGATTAGCATTAACATGTGAATGAATTTTTAATTAGTGTTACAGTCTTGAGAACTGAATGCAGTATCTGTAGAATGCATTTATTTTTCCAGTGATGTCATTACAGTTGAGAGTGTTTTCATTCACTGAGATTGCCTTCAAAGGCAAAAGAACATTTATGAATACTTGAATGCAGATTTTCAACCATTTAAGGAGGATGTAAATTTAGAAAGGATTTGTCTTCTTGTACAGATACAAGACTATGGGTCAAAGTGGTGTATTAGATGCCTCTTTTCCAACTTCACCTAGTCTCCCACCAAAGGAGGAAAAGCTGTCTAAAAGTCTTTAGCATGAGAGGTAGTACAAAATGTTATGTATAGAAAGATGAATATTCCTATTTTAGTTCTTCCAGTTCCTGTTCCCCTGCCTCATATCAGATGGTGCTGCAGCTAGGGATATGATGATGAGTGTTAGCATCAGCACATAACATGTGTATATCAAATTGTATAAAGATATATCTGTATGTATGTGCAGATTTAAAAACCCATAATCCTGCAATACAGTAACCTGGATTTTCATTTTATATACCATTATTTATCAGAGGTAGCCTTTTAGTCAGAAAAGATCGGTCCGCATCAGCATGGTGAAGCCCTCTAGTTAGGTGCCAGCTTGACTGTCCCTTGTTCAATAAGGTGAGTGTTGTCTTCAGCAGCAGGGTCTTACCATCAGTTGGCGGAGAGCAACCATCAATAGCCTGGGATGTTTGAGGGTTTCCAGTTAGTCGAATATTTTTCTTAAGAGTTTCTCAGACATTTGTGTTTTATCTTTTGGGATCTCCCTGTTTAGTGTTTTACTCCATTTTAAAATTGGGTTATTTGTTTCTTGATCTCCAGTTTTTTTTAAAATTTATTTTTATTTCTTAGTTCTTCATATATTTCAGGTATTACCATTCTATTAGATGTGTAATTGGCAATGATATTTTCCCATTCCGTAGTCTGCTGTTCTGCAGCCTGCTGCTCTTCCCAAATTATGGTGCCCTGACACAGAGAAACCTTTCAGTTCCATGAGATCCTATTTATTAATTGTTGACCTTTGTGCCTGTGTTAATAGTGTTTTTGTTCTATTAGATTTGGGGTATCTGGCCTGATGTTGAGATCCTTGATCCATTTGGAGTTGAGGTTTATGTAAGGCAACAAATATAAATCTATTTGCTTTCTTCTGAATGCAGCCATCCAATATGACTAGCACCAATTTTTGATGATGCTTTCTTCTAGTGTGTGTTTCTGGATGTCTCAAAAATCAGTTTTCATAGGTGTGTGGACTTAGGTCTGAGTCTGAAATTTTATTCCATTGATCAAAGTGTCTGTTTATAGGCTAATGCCATGCTGTTTGTATTATTATAGCTCTGTAACACAACTTGAGATCTGGGATAGTAATACCGTCTTTTATTATTCAGGATTGTTTTAGTTATCCTGGGCTTTTTGTATTTCCCTTTGAGCTAAAATTGTCCTTCCAAGATCATTTCTCGTGCTCTCAGCATTCCTTAATGTCCTATAGAACTCTGTGTAGTGTTCAGGTTGTGTGAGCTTTCCCCTTCCACACTTGCATGTCTATTAGTGTCATTATTGTTCATTTATAAATTTCTGCTGAGGTGTTGGAGAGGATGTGGAGAAAGAGGAACAATCCTCCACTGCTGGTGGGGTTGCAAGTTGGTACAACCACTCTGGAAATCAGTCTGGCGGTTCCTCCGAAAACTGGGCACCTCACTTCCAGAAGATCCTGCTATACCACTCCTGGGCATATATCCAGAGATTCCCCACCATGTAATAAGGATACATGCTCTACTATGTTCATAGCAGCCCTATTTATAATTGCCAGATGCTGGAAAGAACCCAGGTATCCCTCAACAGAAGAGTGGATGCAAAAAATGTGGTATATCTACACAATGGAGTACTATTCAGCCATTAGAAACAATGAATTCATGAAATTCTTAGACAAATGGATGGAGCTAGAGAACATCATACTAAGTGAGGTAACCCAGACTCAAAAGGTGAATCATGGTATGCACTCACTAATAAGTGGTTATTAACCTAGAAAACTTGAATACCCAAAACATAATCCACACATCAAATGAGATACAAGAAGAAAGGAGGAGTGGCCCCTGGTTCTGGAAAGACTCAGTGAAACAGTATTCGGCAAAACCAGAACGGGGAAGTGGGAAGGGGTGGGTGGGAGGACAGGGGAAGAGAAGGGGGCTTACGGGACTTTCGGGGAGTGGGGGGGCTAGAAAAGGGGAAATCATTTGAAATGTAAATAAATTATATCGAATAAAAAAAAAGAGGAGAAAGAAACACACAAAGAAAATAAATAAATTTCTGCTGAGGAAATTCATAGATTTATTAACATGGAAATACTCAGTTTTTGTATAGTTTGTGTCATGTGAACAAATATGAAAGGTTAGGAAGCAATAGGTTAGCAATTTTTATTCACATACCTAGAATAAAAAGTTACTGTATCTCTAGTAGTAGGAAAACCTACAATGGCCACTACCACAGTCTCTACCCCATTCTAAATGTGTTTAGTCAGTCATGTTGGTGAGACGTTATGGGTATAACTTCTGAGATTCCTAGGAAGCACAATCTCACAAACTCCATTTCTCTAGTCTTATTCTGACACCTCTTCCACAATGATTCCTGTGCTTGGACTCAGGAGTTGTTTTGTAAATATGTCCATTGGAGCTTAGCTCTACAACTCCAGCTTGATTGGCTGTGGCTTTTAGAACTGTTCTACATATTACAAGGAGTTTCCTTGATGAGGGTGAAGACCACACAATAGTTAAAAATAATTAGAGCAAACTGTTTAAAAAATTAAGGGTCAATTCAACAAATGTATATTCAAAAGTCCAAATAAAACATAAATAACTGTGACAACATATGAAGGTAATAGTACACTCACTGAAAGTCTATTTTAGCAATATAATTATCACCTCATATATGGAAATCTATTCATGTAACTTATAGGCTAAACATAAAAATCAAACATACATTTCTATAGCCTAGGAATTACCAATTTTCTGCTACCATGTAAGTTAACTAGGAAAAAGTAGAGAAAATGTTTTGAAAATACAGTGTTTGCTGAGGGACATCAAGACTTAAGTAACTGTAGAAACATCATGCTTATTGAAAAATTCCTAGTCTTTCCTGGTCATGTGTAAGGGGCATGGTTCCTGCCCCAGGAACAGAGTCAGCAGGTTGTGTGCCTCCACAAATGTTGATGGTTGCTGTGGACAAAAGGCTTGTTTATATAATAGTCTTCTATGTCAAGGTTAATGACTCTATGATAATCAGAGACTGCAGAAGTTTGGAAGGTGAGTGTGTGGCTAAGGACGCAGAAAAAAATGTAAGAATGCTGTGACCTTCAGTACCTTAAAGCTGTTGGAAAGAATGCTGAAAACCTGAGTTTGAAAATATATTATTTCTTAACTATGAAAAATACAAGGATGCGATATGAATTGTATAAGGAGCTTCACAGATCTAAAGGTACAAAGGCAGCTGCACTATGAGCCAGCTTGTCAGAAAGATACTAAGAAAGGAAATTTAAGGAGTAGTGATTGCAGGGCAAGATCTCATTCAGCTAAGTTTTTTGTTGTTGTTGATTATCCACTAGATTCCCAAGTTCAAGGTCACCTGGGACAAAGGGAGTAAAGTCCTGGCCTGGGAAAGGTAAGAATGGTAATTTCAGATCTGGGTCCCACCCACCCATCTTATTGTCTGTGCCTGTGCTTGCGGTCTCTTTCTAAGAATCAAGGGCTGGGATCCTGGGATGCTAATTCATGGGATAATCAAAGGGAACCTAGGGTAAAGATTGAATTGGTACATAAAGAAAAGAAAGGGTTTTTGATCTGATCTGCAAGAGATGAGCTATCCAGAGAGTATTTTAGAATTGAAAAAAAATGCTGTCTTGAGGCGGGGGGGGGGGGGGGGGGGGGGGGGGGGGGGGGGGGGGGGGGAGGGACAGAGAGACAGAGACAGAGAGAGAGAGAGAGAGAGAGAGAGAGAGCGAGCTGTTTGGAGATCTCCTGAAAAAGCAAAGCATACAGGGAACAATCTGGAAAGCTGTCTTAAGAAGAACATGGGCGGTCAGCATGTAAACCTTGATTTGACTTTGAGTTGTTTATTTCACTACTCTCAAACACCCCTTCTCTCAGAACCCCTCTCCAAGCTGAGGCTGGTCCTCGACAGGAAAACAGAACCATATTAAAATGTTTATTTTTCTAAAAGTTATGACGTAAATTTCACTTAATATTAGCAGAGTCCAAAAGAGATGATTTTAAAAAAATCATGTTAAGTATGAAATAAAAACAACAACAAAACCCCAAACAAGAAACAAACCATTGCCGGGCGGTGGTGGCGCACACCTGTAATCCCAGCACTCTGGGAGGCAGAGGCAGGCGGATTTCTGAGTTCGAGGCCAGCCTGGTCTACAGAGTGAGCTTTAGGACAGCCAGTGCTACACAGAGAAACCCTGTCTCAAAAAAACCAAATCAAAAAAAAAAAAAAAAAAAAAAAAAAAGAAACAAACAAACCATTAACCTATATCTAACTGCCATTGCTAAGTTTCCAAAGAAGAATTATAACATTAGTCCATGTCTAAGTGCCCAGGGCTGATCCAAGTGTTTACAAAGGTACAAATACACTGTCATTTTGGATCAGTAAAGAGCATTGAGATGCTTTCAGGGAACACTGCTTTATTGTTCATGATCAAGCACTTATATCATGGAAGGCTAGTGATCTTGATTGGTTAGCATATTACCTTGGATTGAATAGTGAGCATTCGTCAGGGTCTCTATGCAGAGGACACACATTAAAGGAGACAAGGAGAGCGTAGACTCATCTGCAGGCCAGCATGCTATGCATGCTGCTTCAGGATGCAGTGTTCTGGCTCTAGGCACATGTGTGCCTTGGTTCTTATTTATAAGTGCAGTATGACAGGTAGGCTGGCTGCCAGGGCATCCCTGCATTTTTCTCTTCCAGGAATATAATATTACTAGATTTACTGTATTATCTTTAACTATAATGCACTCCAGAGTCATACAGTTAGCATTTTTATTTCTACTCTCTCCTTGCATTTAGTTCAAATATTCTACTCTTTAATTCTCATAACATTGAAGTTTGTTTTTATAATTTTTGTGTGTGTGGGAACATGTATGCGTATATATACGTGTGGATGCATGCATTCATGTAGATGGGATTCTGATGCCAACTTGTAGGAGTTAGTTTTCTTTTAACGTACAGGTACCCTGAGGGAATGAATTGATGTCATCAGGCTTGGTAAAAGTGCATTTTTTCCAGAGACATCCTGGTGGCTAGACATTGGAATTTTGATAGTTTAGGCTAGGTGTCCTGTAAATTATGACTTTACAGGTCAGGTTCTTCAGTGTGAATGTTTTAGTTTATACAAATATTGTTAGCTGAGGTAATCAACATCAAGGTCACCACTCCCCCTCTTTCTTAGTTACTATTCTGTTGCTGTGAGGAGACACTACAACCCAGGCACCTTTTAAAAGAAAGCATTTAATTGGGGGCTTGCTTACTGTTTCAGGGACTAGTCCATCATCAACACGGCGGGGAGCCCAGCAGCAGGCAGGAATAGCGATGGAGCAGAAGCTGAGAGCTCACTGGATCTGCAATTTGCAGCCACAGCAGGGGTGGTGGGGAGAGAGGGTGGAAGGGAAGGACACGTCTCCTCCAACTGAGCAGCACCTCTTAATCCTCCCCAAACAATTGCCCTACGTGGGGACCAAGCATTCAAACCTAAGGACAGACCTATGGGCGTTTTCATTCAAGCCACCACAGTCTACTCTTGCAAGCTCGCAGCTATAGCACAATGCAAACTGTATTCAGACCAATTTAAAGTCCTGTAGTCTTTCAAAGTCTCAACAGTATTTAAAAGTCCAAAGACCAAAATCTCTTCTGAGACTTGAGACAATCTCTTTACTTTAATTCCTTGTAATGTCACAAACCCTATTATATAATTCCAACACACAGTGGCACAGGATATAAACTACCATTCAGAAAGGGTCATAGTGAGGTAGTACGGGATAAAGCAAGACTGAAATCCATCCGGGAAACTATAAACTCGGTATCTCCATTCTTGATGTCAAAGGACTTATAAGATGGCTCTTTGTGTGTCCCACTCCTTCCAGATTTCCTGACTACAACTTGCTCTTTCCCTTGGTCTGGCTCCCCATCCTGTCTGTCTCTCCTTGGCAGATATCTCATGGCTTTGGAATCCCCAACAAGGCAATCCAGGAGTTATCTTCACGGATTCACACGATGGTCTCTCTGGGCTTCCATGCTACCTGCCTGACCACAGAGGCATTCCTGAATTGTGAAGAAAGATTCTGTAACCTTATTATCTTTAAATCTAGAACCACGTGACTCCAGATGACAAGTTCTACTCACTGACTGCTGCGGATAAAACCTGGCCCTTTCTATTTGCATAAACTTTGACTAGCTGCTTTTCCTTTGCAGCACAGGAGTTCCTGTTTATGAGATGTAGGATTATCTGGGGCGCTGTGTTGTCCTGAGTTTACCTTGATCCCACTTGGCATCAGGCTTTTCTTCAAGTTCCTCATCTTCTTGAGCATAGGACTTGGCTCCAACAATAGATTCCCTAATGTTCTTTTTCTCCTGAAACTGCACATTTTGCATTTTTCCTTGTCGCTGTTAGAAACTACCCACATTCCAGAACCAGGTGTGCTCCCCAGCCTGCCAGCAGCCGCGTCATCCTGCTGCTAAATTCCACATATTTCACTGGCAGCACGAGCTGAGTACCCTTAGTAAAGCCCCTGCCATCACGGCCCTTCCCTCTCTCCTGTCTCCACTCAAGAAGTTGGCCTTTCACCCTGCCCCCCTAATAAATCTCTTATGCTCGGTCTGTTGTGTAGTGTGATCTTTGTGGCATTCTTTGGCCCTTACCTGCAAATCTACTCTTTTGCCACACATACTCCAAGTTCCTATTGACTCTTTTCACTGTAGATCCACATAAGAATATGTCTTGAAATCTCTTTTCCCAGTGACATTAATTCAGAACTCTTCAATTTAGCATCAGGCAGACTGTTAGGGCAAGGGCAAAATGCAGCCACCTTTGCTAAAATATCCCAAGAATGGTCTTTGGGCCGTTGGCTAACATTCTTCCCTTCTGAAACCTCTTAAGTTAGGCCTTCACAAACCACATTGCTCTTAGCAACATAACACCCAGCTAATCAATCCTCCTACTAATGTTATATCCAAAGTGGGTTTCCCAATTGGCAGTGTTGGTAACAAGGTCCTAAACAGAAGGACCTTGGCCAGGTAAACAGAAGGACTGTTGCTGCATAAACAAGCTTAAGAGGTTCTGTTTACTAGGACAGCAGATCTCTTAAGGCAATTTCTGTTTACTAGGAACCTCCATTAATCAGTCCAAGGGTCAACAACCTAGAGTAAGGGTACCTAGATCCCATCCATCTAAACAGCCTGTATCAGCTCAAAGACCCCACCCTGTTGATTTTTATAAATCTGCTTGCTCTTTTCCACCATTTTGTTCCCTAACCCCACCCTGAGATAGCCTTGGCAGTTTGATTCATAATAAGCCTTCTTTCTTCCCATGGGATGGTCTAGTTTGGTGGTTTCACCATGCCTTTACTTACAACTAGGATGGACCATTTACCCCTGCTTTAAGCGTTCAACCACTTTTCTAGTCCAGAGTTCCAAAGTCTTCCATATTGCTCCAAAAAGCAGCAAGGTCAGAATGGTCATTGTAATACCCTATTCCTTGGTACCAGCTTTTGTCTTAGTTATTGTTGATGTGAGGAGACACCATAATCAAGGCATTTTTAAAAAAATGTTATGTATATGAGTACACTGTAGCTGTACAGATGGTTGGGAGCCATCATGTAGTTGCTAAGTGCACTGTAGCTGTTTTCAGACACTCCAGAAGAGGGCATCAGATTCAATTACAGATGGTTGTGAACCACCATGTGGTTGCTGGGATTTGAACTCAGGACCTTTGGGAAAGCAGTCAGTCCTCTTACCCACTGAGCCATCTCACCAGCTGAAGGCAACTTTTAAAAGGAAGCATTTAACTGCGAATTGCTTACAGCTCCAGAGGGGTCGTCCATGAAAACATGGCAGGGAGTCTGGCAACAGGTATGGTATTAGAGCTCATATGATTTACAAACTGCAGGGATAGAGGGAGGGAAAGGGAGAGAGACAGAGGCACAGACACAGACACACAGACACGGACACAGACACACACACGGTGGTGGGAGACAAGACAGACAGACAGACTAGGCCTGGCAAATGCTTGTTAATGAAAATGGCCTCCATTCATGTCTTTCAATATCTGGTCCCCAGTCAGTGGAACTGTTCGGGAAGGATTAGGAAGCATGGCGTTTTTGTACTGTTTGGGAAGGATTAGGAAGCATGGCGTTTTTGAACTGTTCGGGAAGGATTAGGGAGTGTGGTCTTTTTGAACTGTTTGGGAAGGATTAGGGAGTGTGGTCTTTTTGTACTGTTTGGGAAGGATTAGGGAGTGTGGTCTTTTTGAACTGTTTGGGAAGGATTAGGGAGTGTGGCCTTTTTGTACTGTTTGGGAAGGATTAGGAAGCATGGCGTTTTTGAACTGTTCGGGAAGGATTAGGGAGTGTGGTCTTTTTGAACTGTTTGGGAAGGATTAGGGAGTGTGGTCTTTTTGTACTGTTTGGGAAGGATTAGGGAGTGTGGTCTTTTTGAACTGTTTGGGAAGGATTAGGGAGTGTGGCCTTTTTGTACTGTTTGGGAAGGATTAGGGAGTGTGGCCTTTTTGTACTGTTTGGGAAGGATTAGGGAGTGTGGCCTTTTTGTACTGTTTGGGAAGGATTAGGGAGTGTGGCCTTTTTGTACTGTTTGGGAAGGATTAGGAAGTGTGGT